>NW_006298623.1:635899-650354 GCF_000327345.1 Myotis davidii
TCTATTTTTGGGGGGCTGGCTGATGAGGGGTGGGGCTGGGGGGGATTAGAGGGGGCTAGGGAGGGGGCGTTTTGCCAGTTGCCCGTTCTTGATCTGGGTGGTAGAGTCCGATCAGGGGGAATAGGCAGGGAGGATTAGCTGCAAGGTTGGCCGGCTGGCCCCACACCCTGATCGGGTGGTTCGCTGGCCACAGTGGGCATCATAGCAACCGGTCATTATGGTTATTATGGCCATTACAGTCGTTGGCTTTATATATATATGGATAGGTAGATAGGTAGATAGGTAGATAGATAGATAGCACCTCAAGCACAATTCTCAGACAAGCACAATTGCCTATTGAACTTCTCGGGTCCTTTGAGGTGAAATTAGCACAAGTGTATTGTTTTTAGATTCCACTCACCCACAAGACAAGTTTGTTCTGAGTACCCTCCCTGAATATCCCTGGGGGCTCAGATTGTATCTTTAGTGATTGGGCTACAGATCACTGCCTTTAGAGTTCTGTGCTGCAGGATAGCTGCCGAGGGCAATGTTTCCTTCTGCAGCTCTGTCTGTACCTATGGGCCCAATGCTCATGACTGATGGGCTGAGCTTCCTGGAAATAGCCTAGGATATCATTCTTCCTGGGTGTCCATGCTGTGTTTGAAAATCATGTTGGCTCCAGGGCCTAACTTGTAGTCCTACTTGCACATGTGCCATTGAATTCTTCCATTCTGTGTGCATTGGGTCTGTTAAAAAATGGACAGGCTTTGTTGTTTTTCTTGATAATACACCTCCAAAGCTCAATTTCTTTTTTAAAAACCGTCATTAGATTCTCTATGTTCATGCAAGCTCTGGACTACCATTTCTTCTCCCATCAGTAATATGTGCTTTCCCAACTGGTAATTTCAAAATTAGTGGTCTGGCCTTTAAGGCTTTAAAGTTAAAAAGAAAAGAAGAGAAAAGAAAAAATCTTGAGGTTGAATTGACCAGTTTCACATGGGTTTATTCCAGATAATCAATCAGTAATTTGAAAAGAATGCCTACCCCAGGGGTCCTCAAACTACAGCCCGTGGGCCACATGCAAATACAAATATTGTATTTGTTCCCGTTTTGTTTTTTTACTTCAAAATAAGATATGTGCAGTGTGCATAGGAATTTGTTCATAGTTGTTGTTTTTTTTAACTATAGTCCGGCCCTCCAACAGTCTGAGGGACAGTGAACTGGCCCCCTGTTTAAAAAGTTTGAGGACCCCTGGCCTACCCCCTCCCCCAACCTTCTGAAGCAGTTTCACCCTCTAACATGTCAATATTATAATGTTGACTCTCCTAATAAAGCTGAGCATTCAAATTGTTTGTGTTCTTAGCACCAGAACAAAACTGCCACATTTCTATTCATTGCAAAGTCAAAGCTATCATAATCCACTGATATGTTTTTCTGAATGCCCTGTCAAAATGTTTGCTACATCTATCAAAATATGGCAAATTTATTTGGGGCATCGGACATGAGCAGCCCTGAAATCTTTCAGACAAATGGGGTTGGATGAACAACAAATACATAAAGATTAGAATGAGCAAAGTGTAGGGCAGAGCAGGTCTTTGCTACTAAATATGATAGATTCTATTGTAAAAAATGATTGATGCTATTGGGACAGGAATTTATCAACACAGGTAAAATCTAATTTGTTATACAAAACACAGTATAGTAGTTTTTCAGTGGTTAGCT
Source organism: Myotis davidii (assembly GCF_000327345.1). NCBI lineage: Eukaryota > Metazoa > Chordata > Mammalia > Chiroptera > Vespertilionidae > Myotis > Myotis davidii. Next base: position 637,601 of record NW_006298623.1, read on the forward strand.
ACTACTTTTTTTGATAGCTAAAGATTAAAATCTGTGCCAATTACAGGATAATATAGTTGTTAGATTTCATCATACTTTGTTAATTTCAAGGTAATATTCCAAAATATTGTGTATCTATTTCAAATTAATATGGACACTTCCAAGCACCCCTGGAGGACCTTCTGAATCCCTGAGATCATATTTTAGCAAACATAATGAAGTAGAATAGATGGAGGCTCATGCCTATCTAAGTTCCACAGCACAGAAGAACACTTCTTCCTGCCCAGATGAGAAACTAAAAATCATTATGATGAGTATTCTCTTTATGGTGCATAGCCACAGAATTCCCAACTAATTAACTAAGAAATAAATTATGCATTTATAATTAAAATTCTTAAGGTTTATTTTATACTAGAGGCTCAGAGGGGTCTCTCAGCCTGGCCTGAGCCCTCTCGCAATCTTGGGCCCCTCAGAGGATGTTGAACTGCCATCCCGCAGGCCAGGCCAAGGGACCCCACCGGTGCACAAATCCATGCACTGGGCCTCTAGTATGCATATAAGATCTTTGGTTAATCTGTTCCTGCCCTCCACCCTTCCCGCTTCCCTCTGAGATTCGTCAGTCTGTTCCAAGTTTCCATGCTTGTGCATTGAGTGTCTGCCCCCGGTGGTCTGTGCACATGATAGCTACTGATCAAAGGGTCGAATAGTCGAACAGTAGAATAGTCACTTAGGCTTTATATATAGAGATGTACAATTAAAAAGAAAACTTGCAATTTTGTTTTTTTGGCACTGCTCCAATATTTAGAAAAAAAGTGGGAGACTGGTCCCTCAGTTGGGATCTCCAGACAATGAAGTAGCAAAATTAGCTTTGAAAAGGAGCTGTGTCACTCAGGGGAAGGCAGGGAGAATTTTTTCAAACTAGAGGCAGATATTTGCATTTCCAGAGCCCTACTTCCCTGGAAAGAAGAGTTATTGCTGGGAGTCACCTTAGAGACTTGGCTTTCCCCACTCATAACCATACTTTTCATTGATCTCTGAGAAGAATTTTGTCCAAGAATGAATTTTCCTTCCTTCGCTGTAATAGTATTCAACAGAAGCAATTTCATACTAAATAATATAATTTGGTTGGAAGAATGGAGGGATAAACTTACTCTGGTGTTAAATCCAAGCCTGACCAATTCTTTAAAAATTCCCTGTTTTGTTGTTTGTTTTGTTTTTAAGAATAATGCTTTTATGTATTTTTCTTTTTTATTATTTTATTTAAGTACCGTTGGTGTATAATCTTAAATTGGTTATATTAGTTTCAGGTATACAATTAGCAATGCGACATTTTATACCTTATGATGTGATCACCCCACTAAGTCTAGTAATCACCTGTCACCATGTGAACTTACTTGTAAACATTAAATATATTGGCAATTTTAAGAGATAAAAATCTCCCTTTTCATCCTAGTCTCCTTCATGAGCAAGTCCAAGTTTCCAGTAAATGAGATGAACGCTTACCTCAAAGGCCCTCTGGATTTTGACAAAGTCGCCCACACTGAGCTGGTTTTCAAGCCAAGCTGTGCTGTGGTCTTCACCTTCTGCCCTCCCTCGCCCAGGCTCTGACCCCTTGTTCAACTCAAGTGCAGCGCTCTGGGCGCTCATAATGGCTTCACCTCTTTCAACAGCTTCCAACTATTTCTATACCTTTATTTTTTTTTCTTCCAAAGGTGTCTTTGAAAAAAACAACAACAACCCAACTTAGCAATAGGACCTCAAATAAACATACATTTCAAGGCTTATAATAAGAAGGCACAATGTTTAAGCTGAGAGGTGGAGAATGAAACCCTCAACCCAACTCTTCCTGAATTCCACAGCTTATTTTCCAAGTCCACAGTCCAGTGATTTTAAAACACCCCCTCCTTATATTTGGTTGGACCTGACTTGGTTAAAAATGGATAAAGCTTCTTCCTCCAATGTTTATAGCAACGGACCCAGAGTGCAGCTTATAATCCTCATTTCACATGCATTAGCAAGGCAACTTCTCAAAGCCTTGTTGGCTAACCTCGCATCTATTAACATGTTGTGGTTTTAAACTCCCTTTTCTTGTCTGGAGACAGTAGATGGAGCAGCTGCCAGGTCCCTGCCCCAATGTAGCGCTCCCCTCTGCAGGCCACCCTCCCAGCAATGCCCAGTTGTTTCCTCTGTCCCTGCTGCTTTTGTATGTTTCCTAGCAACCAACAGAGAGCCAACTACAACTTTCCCTTTTCTGCTTCCCCCAACCCCCAACTAATAACTGACCTGAAAGTTCAAATATACAATGAAAATGCTGAGTTTTTTTAAAAGGAAAATTCACCCCACTCATTTTTCATTAAATGTTATCACTGTTCTATTTAAAGACATCTTTTATAAATATATTTTCTATGAAGCATGTCATGTGTTATGAAACAATATGATTAGATGAAGAAAAGAGTGTGAATTGTATGTTTTGCACTTAAGAAATTTTTTTTTCTTATTTCATAAGAATCCTATTCCATGTATTCTCTTTGCTTTAGTTTCTACGTATGTAAAATGAGGGTGGGTTGAAATAATTTTCAATTCACTGAAAATATGATTAAAAAAACATAGCAAAACATAATATGATAAACCTTATGATAAAACTACTTATAGTACCACCACTGGTTCAGCTTCTATTAATGAAAAAGAGTGGGAGAGGGAGGGACATGTTGACATTTTTAAAAGTATTTACCTTGTGCCAGGCACTACAGTAAGCACTTTGTATTCCTTACCTTGCTTAAGCTTCACAACACCCCTCCCGGCAGATAAGACACAATCCCCACTTTGTAGATGAAGGGACAAAGCAAATGCCAAAGGCCACAGGGTTAGTAAGGTGTGGAGTACAGCGGCCTGCGTGGCTCCCTCTTCCAGAGCCTGGACTATAGATGATGCCCTCTCTGCACCTTCTTTTCATCTCTGAAAAGTTGTCACTAAACATTCTCCAGGTCCTTTCCACTCTATCATCCTATAAGCTGGTGTTCACAAGGCTAATGGTGACATGCAGTACATTTCCCACAAGGCAGAGAAGGAAGCATCCTACATACATTCCTATACCAGTTTTAGAAAAATAAATGAGATTTCATTTGTGCATTTTTAATTCATCTATTTCTCTGCCTATCATTTATTCCCAATATCATTTATTAAAAACCTACTCTATGTCAAGTCCTAAATTGGACCTGGGACCTGCCCAGAGGGGTTTATAGCTTTTTAGGGATGATTACCTATCTAGTTCATCTTTCAAGCTAATCCCAAACTCTTGCTGTTTAAAGTGTTGTATTGAGAGGGATTTTGAAATCATATCCGAACTCACAGGGAAGAATGGCGTTATCCTATCTAATAAAAGAGAAACATGGTAATTGGCGTACAACTGCTACCCTTCCCATTGGCTAATCAGGGCTGTATGCAAATTAACTGCCAGCCAAGATGGTGGCCGGCAGCCAGGCAGCTTGAAACTAACATGAGGCTTGCTTGCTTCAGTGACGGAGGACTCCAACGTTCCCCGCCTGCCGCTGCAGGCCTCTGAGCTGCAACTCTAAGCAACTATGTAACAAATATAGAAGCTAAACAAAACCCCCGAAACCTGCTTTAGTCCGCCGGGCTTCATTGTAACATTGAATCACAACATTGTAAACAAAGGCCAGAAACCTGCTTTCAGAAGCGGAGGCCTAAGAGTTGGAGCCAAGCCTCAAAGCTAAAGCTGGCCCAGAATAAAAAAAGAAAGAAAAAAGAAAAAAAGGAGCGTTTGGGAGCTTCAGTCACCCCCAGCCTGAAAACAGCCCTCGCCTCTCACCCAGACTGGCCAGGCACCCCAGGGGGGACCCCCACCCTGATCCAGGACCCCCTTCAGGGCAACCCAGCCAGCACCCACCTGTGCACCAGGCCTCTACCCTATATAGTAAAAGGGTAATATGCCTCCCAGCACCAGGATAAGCATGACAGGGGGCAGAGCCCAAACCCCCTGATCACCCTGTGGCTCTGTGTGTGACAGGGGGTGGCGCCCCAACTCCCTGATGGGCCCTGCTCTGTAGGTGATAGAGGGCGGTGCCCCAACCCCCTGATGGGCCCTGCTCTGTGCATGACAGGGGGCAGCTCCCCAATTGGCCCTGCTCTGAGCCTGACCAGAGGCTGCACCTAGGGATTGGGCCTGCCCTCTGCCACCCGGAGCAGGCCTAAGCCAGCAGGTCGTTATCTCCCGAGGGGTCCCAGACTGCGAGAGGGCACAGGCCGGGCTGAAAGACCCCCCTCCCCCCCTGAGTGCACAAATTTTTGTGCACCAGGCCTCTAGTAGATTATAAATGTGTGTCACAGGCACAGAAAGGCAAAAGGGACATATCTACCACAAAGTTCTCTGTTTTGGTTTAGCCCTTCATGTAAGTTAGGAAACCACTTTTAAGCCCTAATATTATAATCTCCCCTAAGCAATCTCACATAAGGACAAAAATTGTCTTACACCATCCTAACTTGTAAATTAATAATAGTTTAGATCAGCTGATTATGTCCCATAACTGTTTGCAACATGTTTTATCGTAGCATTCTGGAGAGGTGGGCCTTGCTCAGTAAGAGACACTAACGAGGGAAGCTGCAGGAGAAGTAGGTTTCCCACTGGTTGATGGTGCAAAATTCTCTAATTATTCTTTTTTTAAAATATTTTTTATTGATTTTTAGAGAGAGAATAAGGTAGAAGGAGAGAGAGAGAAACATTGATGTGGGAGTGAAACATTGATTTGACTAGTTCCTACATGTCCTCAGTAGCCCGCAATCTGGGTATGTGCCTTGACTGGGAATCTAACTAGCAACCTTTCAGTGCATGGGACGACACCCAACCAACTGAACTATTATTCTAAGACAGTCAAACTGCCTGAGCTACTTAGCCTTCATAAAGATGCAACTCTAAATGTTGTCATTAGTCAAAACAGGAAAATAGAATGAGCAGCTAACAAATTACTGTAGAAGTTAATCAATGGACACCATTTTCTTTCTGTAAAATCATGGCATCAGAAAATAGTTCTTGATTGTAAAGCCATAAATAACTTTAAACTACTTTGTAACTGTGTGGTTCATTTTCAGGTTAAATGCCCACAACCCTGTAAAATCCATAACTAGCCTCTTGGCTCTGCTGAAATGTATCTTCCTGCTTGTCATAAAGCAAGTATGATTTTGTGAATATCTGCACGTGCCCACTCCAATGCTAGGCTCTTTGGGGAATGGTGTAGTGATGGAGACAATCTATACTCTCAAGGAGTGGACACTTCAGTTGGAAAGAACACTAACAAACAAACTCACAAACAAACTAACACTTGCTCCCATCTCTTTTAGGGACAGGCCAACACTCACTAGCACACTGGAGAGCTAAGCACCCAAGAAAACAAAGCAAACTGACCCATCCACTCTCCTTTGCGTCCTTTGGAATCTTAGCACTGACGCACTCTGCCCATTGAATAGACACTCCCACATGTGTCCTCATCACAACTCCCCCCTCCGCCCCCAAAGCCCCGCTCTCTTTTTCCGCAGTAATTTATACTCATCGACATAAATGTGGGCCTCGTCTTTCCTTTATTACAGTGGTTCTCAACCTTGGCTGCACATTAGAATCACCTGGGAATCATTTTAAAATCCTGATTTCTGGGCCTCATCCTCTCAAAATTCCGTTTCTTTGATACTAATGTTGTGGGCCCCGCCCCATAACAAAGAAACAGAATTTCCAGAGGATGAGGCCCAGAAATCAGGATTTTAAAATGATTCCCAGGTGATTCTAATGTGCAGCCAAGGTTGAGAACCACTGCTTTAGCTTATTCTTACTAACATTCTTCATCTGTGCCTAGAATTCTCCCAAACACTTCCTCACTTTAACTGAAACCAGCTTCCTCGTATCAACCCCATTTCCCACAGAACCATCGCAAGTTGAGGCTGCTTCTCGTCCTGGTCCATGTCCCTGAAGACCAGTACAGTAGAAAGGTGACTTCCCATGGTCTCCTTTTTTCTGGAACATTAACCTTCCCAACATGGGCCAGTAGCCAAACCTCCTATCCCCAGGCTCTTGTTGTTAATCCTCACTTGATTTTTAGAGAGAGAGGAAAGGAGGGGTGGGGGGAGGGGAGAGAGACCAACATTGATGTGAGAGAGAAACATCAATTGGTTGCCTCCTGCATGCATCCCAACTGGAGCTGGGGATCAAACCTGCAACCCAGGTACATGTCCTTAACAGGGAATCGAACCTGAGACCCTTCGGTGCATGGGCCAATGGATGTTCTACCACTGAACCACACTGGCCAGGGCCGCAACACGACCTCCTCCCAGAGCCTGAGGGAAAGAAAGCAGCAGCCCTGCCTTTGGCAGCTTCTAAGCCCTCAATAAATATTAGTTTCTTTCCTTCCTTGTTCCTGATCTCCTCCCAGTTTGAATTAATTACTCCTTCCCCTCTGCAACCACAGCATTTTGTTTGTACTTTAACCACAGCACTTTTTCTTTCTGCCTTGAAATATAATTAGTTCCCTGGGTATCGCTCTCTCTGCCTACATTAACTCCCTAAGAAGAAGGACAATACCTCACTGACGCCTATAGCCTTACATTGCCCAACACAGAGCTTTGCATAAAACTACACAGTGTATAGCAACGTGAACTCATTTGTAAAATAAGATGGGTGGAAAGTGAAATTCACTTATAGCTTTGAGTTTGCAGGGCAGGGTCCTGGGAATAGGTGACATTGCGTCGGAAACAGAGTCAGAATTCCATGATTTAAAAAAAAAAATGAGGAAAACAAAATTTGAGAGTGCATCTTCAAGACGCTCTTTAGTACATGATTTAAGCACTCTTGAAACCAAGCATTTCTTGCTTTTATACATATAACTTCTATGTAAGATGAAAATGTGTTGAGGACCTACTCTGTGCCAGGCACTACTCTAGCACCAGAAAAGCAAAGATGAATGAAACACAGCTTTCTGTCCCATAAAACAGTAAATGTTGGTTTTAAGTTAATCCTATCTTTTGAGAAAGCAGGTCCCCTGATAAATCTTAGACAACACAATATTTGCCTTTTTCTATCTTCTGAACAATGTCCAAAGTAACAAACTATAATTATAACAGTATTGCTCAGATTATTCAAGTATTTGAACACTGAGAATTCATAAAATGATATCCTACAATAACTAAATGTGTAATTCTGCAATAAACGACTTATCATTTACTTTAAGTTTTAGTCTAAGCAAGGAATGCTGGCCAAATTTACAAATATATGGAAGTGGAATATAAAATTGAGAAAATCCCAATTATTGACTTAAGTATTTCTAACCCATTTGGAAAAGACCGCTGTGGTTTTATCAATAGACACATAGGATCCTCTGAAATGAATGTTGAGACTTGGGGCTTGAAAAATATCTCAAGTTCAATCTTTTAATGCAAATTCTGGTGGGTCTTTCCAACACCTAACTTTTGAGGCCCTCTTTGCTTTAACAAATCCTTTTCTTTGAAATCCACTGTCCATGTTCAAGGTCGCACTTGGACTTGCTTGTTCTCAGCCAGGCTTTCACTAGGGAGCCACTTTCTGGGCAATTACTGTGAACTGGTTATCAGACTCCTTTATGTTGCCTCTCTGAGAGAACACTGCATTTTATTCTACTTGGAGCTTTAAAACAGTTTGTCAAAGTCACCTTGATATTGAATACTTGCATCCATGTACAGAACCACTAAAAAAAATAGTCATAAAATCATTGCATGAAAGGAGTCACTGAAAATCCAGTGAACATTTATTGATTTCCTCTTTGAAGAGAGAAAGAAAGCAGGTAGGTTGGAAATTAACAATTATTGAGTTCCGAGTATATGCCAAACACTGTATTAGGCATTCCCACAAATGTTATTTTATTAAACCTCATGATATACCTGCAAGGTACTTAATATTTTTCCCCCTTTTTTTTATACTGAGGATGGAACTAAACAAGATTAAGTATCTCACCCAACTTCACACAACTCATATATTGTAATGTCATGCTATGGTTTCTGCTAAGACTTTACACCAATTATTTGTCATTTTAATTATCTTTGAAATCTTATAATCTGGGCACTATCAGGACCACCATTTTATAAATAAAGAAACTGAGGCTTAAACAGACTACATAATTTGTCCAATATCACCTAGCAAAGAAGTAGCAAAGCTGGAATTCAAAATTTAGATTCTTGCCCTAACCAATTTGGCTCAGTGGATAGAGTATCAGCCTGTGGAACAAAGGGTCCCGGGTTCGATTCCCATCAAGGGCAGGTACCTCTATTGCAGGCTCCTCCCCAGTCCGGACCCTGGTCAGGGCTCATGCAGGAGGCAAGCAATCGATGTGTTTCTCTCACATCGATGTTTCTCTCTGTCTTTCCCTCTCTCTTTCACTCTCCCTAAAAATCAATGGAAAAATATCCTCAGGCAAGGATTAACAACAACAAAAAATACACACACACACACACACACACACACACACAGACACATAAAAAAACCCTCAGGTTCTTCTATATACTCCATAGTATAAAACCCTGTACAGAATAATCTGCTAAACATCATAGTAAATTCTAACCCAGTTTGGGAGCTGAGATGTGTCAAAACTAAGGAAAAAATAAAGCATTGCTCAAGTAATAAAGTCAAAGGAGTTCAGAATTTGGAGTCAGAATAGCAGGCTCAAATCTTGGATATCTCACTTTCAACTTATAATCTTGGGCAAACTGACTCATTTCTCACAATGAAGATAGCAATAGTGTTGATCTCATAGAATGGTTCTAAAGGTAAAATGAGATAACATAGTAAAAGCTGTCTGTAAATTGTAAGAACATTAGGCACACGAGTCAGCATTCATATTAGTACACAGTCGGAGAAAAGCAAATCCCTCCAACTCAGGAGGTAAGGTAGGAGCTCACACAGGGATTGGAATACTGTAACTGTGAAACAGAATGAGGCAAAATTAGCCACATCATGACACTTCATATTGAAGCCAGGATTGTATACTAATTGTTATTGCTTCTAGGGCATGCTAATATCAAAATACATTCCACATTAATATTTTCAAGGTTAGTTATGAATACAATATGTGTGTATGTGTGGTTTTTAATACTTTGAAAAATATTTTCTGCCTTAGAATGAGTCCAAGCTAATGATAACCACAGAACTCTTCCCTAAGAAGAACTGGTCAGTCTGGCACTGTCTGAATCTAGTTATAATGACATCAGAAACAGCTCTTTCCCATAACCAGTGTCACTGCTATCTGTCATAAAATAACTCCGTTAGTCTCAGTGCCAAAATCCTCAGCATCAGTTGTTTTCTTTATAAAGCATTAAAAATTTTATTCTAAAAGGGAAGCATAAAATTTTAATTCAATACGGACTCTCTGAATGGGTAAGCCTCAAGGGAAGATTATACTTATACATACATATACATCTACATCTACATATACATGTACATATGCATATAGAAAGACAGAGAGAGGGAGAGATGTGTAAGAGTATAGCTTTTCAGACACGTTGCCTAATGAGCAGGGGAGGAGAGTGGGTAGTCACAGTGTTTTGGATGAGCACTGATCACTAATTGGGTGGCAGAGGTAATTTGGAGATGAAAATATTTCTGAAAGAGAAAAAATACAATGAGACAAGAGCTCAAAAGGTTAGAATCAGGAGACATGGATTTAAATGCAATCTCCACCATGTCTACATAGCTCTGGACATATACCTGCTTTGGGCTTCACCAATCATACATGGAGATAATTCCTACATGCCCACTTCAAATACTCGCTTTGAGGCTCAAATGAGATCATGTATATGAAAACACTTGCTAACTATAAAGGGCTATGTTAAATATCTGACTATTGGTTTATTCATTCATATTATAAAAATTTTCTGTGACTTATCATGTGTAGGCATCACCCGGTTGATACCAATGATTATCAGTCATGGGTCTTAACAGAAAAGGGATAAAACTTGAAAAAATGAATTATATAGATAAAATATGTTATAGATAAAATACTATGTGGGTTTAGTTAAAGAAGAGATTGCTTAACTAGAGCTAGGGTGTGTGGTGGATGGAGCAGAGATGGCTTTGGAAGAGGTGACATTGGACTTGGTATTATGGCTTGAATTGTCCCCAACAGTTCTATGTTGAAGTCCTAACCTCTGGTACCACAGAATATGGCCTTATTTGGAACAGGGTCATTGTAGAGGTACTAATTAGTTAAATTAAGATAAGGTTATACTGGAGTAAGGTGGGTCCCTTATCAATATGACTATGTACTTATGAAAAGGGGAAATTTGTAGATAAATGCATACACACAGACAAAACACCATGTGAAGATGGGAGTTATGCAGCCACAAACCAAGGAACTACCAACAGCTATGAGTGAGACCTGAAACAAATCCTTCCCTAGGACCTCCAGCCTCCAGAACTTGAGGTAATACATTTTTGTTTAAGCCACTCACTTTGTGGTACTTTGTTATGGTAGCCCTTGGAAACTAATATTGTTGGTTATATAGATATACAGGAAGGACAATTCATGTATAGAAATGTTTGTTATTAATATGTTAATTATTATCAAACACCTAGCTTCAGTGCTTGGCACATCATAGGCAACAAATAAATATTTATTGAATAAATGTTTTAATAAATAAAAAAGAGATCACAGAACAAGAAAGAGATTGGTATCAAATTTTTTTAAATATATTTTTATTGATTTCAGAGAGGAAGGGAAAGGGAGAAAGAGAGAGAAACACTAATGATGAGAGGGAATCATTAATTGGCTACCTCCTACACACCCCATTCTGGGGATCAAGCCCACAACTCAAGCATGTGCCTCTGACTGGGAATTGAACCATGACCTCCTCATTCATAGGTCAACGCTCAACCACTGAGCCATGCCAGCCAGGCTCAAATATGTATTTTTTATGTGTCTCATACGTCTTCCCTTGGGCCAATCCTGTACTTACACACACACAATTAGAAAAATTTGCACTCCTGTGAAAAATGCTTCCATGTCACCTTTCTTTACTCTAAGAAAATCTATCTAGGAAAGTGAAGACGTTTTAAAAAATAAAAGGCAATAAAAAGAAATTCAAAAACTTGTAAAAACCAAAGTTGTGAGACAAATGCACTCCAAAAGATTGAAAGCTGTGATCCCGAGAGAGAGCAATGCCACAATAAATATCTCTCACAGAACATAGGGCTCCTGAACTGGCGCTCTGATGAAAAACCCTCGAGACCAAGGGCCTCCATTTCTCCGTGGCAGGAGCCGCAATAGTGACATTAATATCAGAAGTACGCTCCTAAATCAAGTTGTTAAGTGCACTCATAGAGAAGGCATCTTGCAAATGCAGATGGAGCTGTTGCAATCATTGCCTAGACCAAATGCTGTCAGAGAAAATGGGTCTTAATTTACTCAACATATTTTGGTTCTGTAATTCTCAAGATTAATTCGTGCCAGTGTCTGAAAAAGTAAAAAAACAACAACAACAACAAAAAAACACCACGAGGTCCTTTCAAGGCAAGCTTTTAAAATGCAGTCTCAAATGAGGTGGGGGGTACACAGATGGCAGGATGCTGATTACTGTGTTCATGTCCACTACAGATGTGTGTGTGCGGAGGGGGGCAGTCAGCTCAGGGAAAAGAGCCCCTCCACCTGCTGGGAAAATAGAGTGGTGGTGATGGTCTGGCTCACAAATTTACCAAGTGGGGTGCTAAATTTAGGGAAGTGAGTCAGGTCTCCAACAAAGGAGATAATGACACAAATCTACAACCGCCACCAGCTGCTTGACCTTGGAGGAAGTTATTCAACTTCTCTGATTTCAGAATCCTCATCTAAAAAATTTAAATCACATGATCTTTCAAGTCCCTTCCAGTACTTCATTTTAAAAAGAGGGGAGGGGAAAGTATAAGAATGCTGTGAGCTCCACAGCAAAAGAAATGATGCGATGTCCCAGATACTGCTATTGTGGTTATCCACGTGTAGTGCCCAGAACATGAATGTGGACATGGTCAATACTTATTAATGATGATGAATGAAATCATCATATGATCAACTAATGGATCTGTCAGTCAAGCATCTGTGCACCTGCCACATGCTGAGCTCGATGCTACCTACTCTACCTGCATGGAGATTTTGGTTCTTGTTTTATAGCAAGTGAATTCTCTCAAAGGAATATAGTGTAAATATATATTTGTTTATTCACCTGTTCATTCATTTCCCCATACATTGATTGATAGATACTATAGGCCAAGCATAGTGTTATGCACCAGTGATATAAAGTGGCAAAGACAGACTGGTCCCTACTCTCATGGAGCTTACGATCTAGTTGGGTGAGATAAGTAAGAGAGGATTGCCATTCAGTGCTGTAAGAGCAGTGATGAGATGGATTCAAGGAAGCACATACAGGACCTCCTAACCCAAAGCTGGAAATGAGGAAAGAAGATTGAAAGAAACCAAAGTTCTGATGGCACCCAAGTGATGATTAGGTACTTGCCAGATGGAACAGGAAGAAGAGGGTTTAAACAGAGGACACAGTATGTCAAAGGTCTGCAGGGGACCGAGTTCATGGGGGATTTCTGGGGATGAGTAGTTTAGTCTGGAGGGCTCATGTAGCATAGGAAAGGAGGGTGGGGAGATGGGGCAGGAGTCCAGCTGCAGAAGTAAGCTAGTCTAGACCACTGGTTGGCAAACTGCGGCTCGCGAGCCACATGTGGCTCTTTGGCCCCTTGAGTGTGGCTCTTCCACAAAATACCACATGC
>NW_006298623.1:650503-654344 GCF_000327345.1 Myotis davidii
GGTATTTTGTGGAAGAGCCACACTCAAGGGGCCAAAGAGCCGCATGTAGCTTGCGAGCCGCAGTTTGCCGACCACTGGTAGACCATGACAGCCGTGTGGAGGAGCCAGGCGTGCCTGCCGAGAGCACAGGAAGCATGGAAATGTTTAAGCAGAGGATGTAACAGGATGAGATATGCATTTATGGAAGATCACTGATGCCCAGTGGTTGTCATCTGGGCAGGACAACCTCCCTCAGGGAAACCATTGGCTCTGGGATCATTTCAGCTTTTACACCTGGAGTCACAGCACCCCTCCTCCCACCCAGATGCCCATGACCGTGCCCACTCTCCAGGGCAGCCTGCATCTCATAATATTAGTTATCCATTTCTCCATAATCATTTGTGACCGGAAAGTACAGGAGCTTGAACAATTAGAGTCCTTAGGTCTATATACATAACCTCCTTATAATTCTTGGAGTTAATGTTTCAAGAGTGATTCTATAAGAAGCCAAATGCCACGTATTTCTGAGGCTTGCAAAGGTGTCTGCATCAACTGTTAATCTGTTTCTTCTAGCCGACCTGCTAACAGTTTGGGTTTCCTACCCTCATCTCTTCTCTGCCTCTTCCTTGCTAATGAAACACTCATTTCATGAAGAACACCTTGTCCAACTCCAGGCAAGACAGCCTGCTTTTTTTTCTCAGACTCCCTTACAGACAGAAATGGCCACATGACACAATGACACAATTCTGGCTAATGAGACCCTAGGTACAAGACTGCCGTGGGTCCTGGGAAGGCTTTTGTTTTACGGTAAAATTGGAAAAGAGCTCCCTTTTTCTTCATTCTGCCCTGAATGTGGACATCATGCCTGGTAAATGAAAGACTGCAAAAAAATCTCAGAAAAGTCAATGCCTGAGCTATTTAACCAACATCAACAACTGCCTTTTCCTAGATTTCTTATGTTTAAGAAATAATACTTCCTAATACTACCTAACACTTCCTAACAGATCCAATTAGGAAGACGGTAACATTTGTCTTGTTAGAAAATACTAGAGAATATGCAAGGTTTAAGCAATAAATGAAGTTTTAGACTTATGAGACCCAGGTTAAGTGGGGTGTCCAATCAAGAATGGACTTTGCATGTCGGAGTGTTTTCTATGTTTTGTATTTATGATGGAAGAAAGGAGATCAAGATGGGGGGAGGGGGGCACAGGGATCAGCACAGATCAGGATTCTGACCACGAATCATGGAAAAGCTACACCTGAAGTCATTTTCCTATGTCTGTGCTCTTTGTATTTTTGAACAAAAATAGGAGGTAAAGGGACAAACAGGTAAGGATTGTTATTCCTTTGTGCTTTCCTGTTACCTGGGAAGTATCTGTTATGTATGGTTTTCTCTCTTAAGCAGCAAAGTAAAAATCAAATTAAAAAAAATCTAGCTGCCTTTTATTAGTGATAGAATTGTAGGCATCATCCTTTTCTAAATTATAAGGAAATTCTGATTAGCCAGGGGAATGCTGTAGTTGATAATTGTGCAGGCCAGCAGAAAGAACAGCAATGCATAATTACACTATTCACCTCCTTTCTTTTCCTCCTTCTTTTTAGTGGTAAATTATCGGGGGAGGGGGGGCAACAGGGGACAGGAGAACCAAGATGGCAGCATAGGTAAATGCCTGTACTCGCCGCCTCCCACAACCACATCATAATTACAACTAAAATACAGAACAACCATCATCCAGAACTGCCAGCAAGCTGGCTGAATGGAAGTCCTACAACTAAAGCAGTAAAGAAGAAAGCACACTGAGACTGGTGGGAGGTTGGAAGGCGCAGAACAGACTGGTCTGGCACCCACGTGTGCTGTTTTTTTAATTGGGAGGGAGATCATTTGTATGAAGGTGGCCTGGGAGGAGCAAGGGGTCCCAGCCCCACATCAGACCTCCAGCCCAGGGTCTCAGAACTGGGAAAAGGAGTCCCTATGGGCAGTAAGAACTATGAGCTGGAAAAAAGAGAGCAGATTGGGGCTGAGTGACACACAGGCTGCTGGAGACCCAGCTGCTCCTCTTAAAAGGCCAGCGCCATGAACTGAACTTACAAGCTCCTGCTTCCTCTCAGCTCCAGCACCAGGGTGAGGCTCTGCGGGACCCAGACACATATGCGGAGGAACTGGACTGTCTGGCATCAGGACAGGAACTTGGGGATAGCTTTCTTCCAGACGGAGGTACTTGCAGTGGTCTTTGTTCCTGTGCTGGCACCTCCCTGGTCACAGGGCTGACTGGCAGCCATTTCTGTTTGCTCCACCTTGGTGATTCCCTGAGACCCCACCCCTTCCAATTTACAACCCTGCTCAAGCTGTGGGCAGCAGCTTTTGCATATGAATGACCTTTCCTTGCTCAGAACCTGTCAAACAAGCTGCAGCTGGGTCAGTAGCCCCAAACGTTATCAATAAAAGGCCCAAGACCCAACACCAGCACCAGCCTGCCTTGCTTCACAGCTGAGCCTCGTCTGAGTACTTCCATACAAAGAGGAAGAATCTGAAGAGCTCTCTGTAGTTCCTGCTGGGTGGCCCCAGGCAGTGGCTGACTTTGCACCTCCCTGGAGACCAAAGAACCAATGTACCCAGTGGTCAGTGTGAGACCATATCAGATTACAACTCTATACATCCATAAGCAACACACTCAAGGGGCAGACTCAGTGAGCATCAAAGCCCCACTGAAGCAAGTCTTCCATAAGGGTGTCTCCTGCACAGCGACTCTCCCACTGTAGTTGCAGTGAATCCCCATAGCCAATTGGCCTGGAGGTCAATTCCTCCCAGTGATACCAGCAGCAATCAAGGCTCAACTACCACAAGACTATGCTCACAGCCCACAAAGAGGTGCACCTAGAGTGTCCACCTCAGGTGACTGGGGAAGCTGAGCCACTGGCCCTATAAGACACCTAATACACAGGGCCACTCCATCAACTCAAAGAGACTTAGCAGCTCTACCCAATACATAGAAACAAACACAGGGAAGCAGCCAAAATGTGGAGACAAAGAAACATGTCACAAATGAAAGAAATGGAAGAAAGCAAACTACTGGATATAGAGTTCAAAACCATAGTTATAAGGCTACTCAAGAATCATGTAGAAACCTCCAAGGGACTTAGTGAGATTTTCAAGGGTCTTAGTGAGAATGCAAAAAAAAAAAAAAGAAAAAAGAAAAAGGGCCAGTCAGAAATTAAGCATACACTGACTGAAATAAAGAATAATATACAGGGATTCAACAGTAGACTAGACGCAGTGGTTCTCAACCTTCTGGCCCTTTAAATACAGTTCCTCATGTTGTGACCCAACCATAAAATTATTTTCGTTGCTACTTCATAACTGTAATGTTGCTACTGTTATGAATCGTAATGTAAATATCTGATATGCAGGATGGTCTTAGGCGACCACTGTGAAAGGGTCATTCTACCGCCAAAGGGGTTGTGACCCACAGGTTGAGAACCGCTGGACTAGAGAATCCCAAGAATCAAATCAACTATTTGAAATATGAGGAAGCAAAAAACACCCAACCAGAAGAAAAAAAAAATCCAAAAATATGAAGATAGTGTAAGGAGCCTCTGGGACAATTTGAAGCATAACAATATTTGTATTATGGGGAAGCCAAAAGGAGAAGAGAGAAAGCAAATAACGACAGAAAACTTCCCCTACCTGGTGAAAGAACTAGACTTACACATCCAGGAAGCACAGAGAGTCCCAAACAAGAGGAACCCAAAGAAGCCCACACCAAGGCACATCATAATTAAAATGCCAAGGGCTAAAGACAAAGAGAGAATCTTAAAAGCAGCAAGAAAAAAGCAATTACTTATCTACAAAAAAGAATTGAGC
>NW_006298623.1:654414-683075 GCF_000327345.1 Myotis davidii
AACTACAACCAAAATTACTTTATCCAGCAAAGCTATCATTTAGAATTGAAGGTCAGATAAAGAGCTTCACAGACTAGAAAAAGGGGTTCATCACCACCAAACCAGTATTATATAAAATGCTGAAGGGTATTCTTTAAGAAGAGGAGGAAAAAGAAGAAAAAGATAAAGATAAAAAATATGAACAACAAAGTGGCAACAAATACATATTTATCAACAATTGAATCTAAAAATCAAACAAGTAAAAAATCCAATGAACAGAATAAATTGGTGAATGGAATTAAAAGCATGGAAATAGAACAAACTGACGATTATCAGAGGGAAGGGAGTGTGTGAGGGGGGAGGAGAGATTAGACAAAATCTTGTATCCATGTATGCATTACCTATGGACACAGAAAATAGGGTGGCAAGGGCCTGGGGTGGGGCAGAAATGGGGAAGAGGGGAGCTATGGGGGAAAAAAGAGGGACATTAGTGATAATCTCAACAATAAAGATTTTTTAAAAATAGAAGTACAAATTAGCAATTACAAAGTAGGCACTGGATGTAAAATATAGCACAGGGAATATAATCAATGATATTGTATGATGCCAGGTGGGTACTAGACTTATCAAGGGGATCACCTCATAAGTTATATAAATGTCTAACCACTATGCTATTCACCTGAAACTAATATAATATTGAATTTCAACCATAATTGAAAAAAAAACAACTCCTAAAAATCCCCCCAAAAAACTGTGTTAAATCTACACAATGGAATACTATGCTGCTGTAAAGAAGAAGGAACTCTTATTATTTGCAACAGCATGGATGGACCTGGAGAGCATTATGCTAAGCAAAATAAGCCAGTTGGAGGAACATAAATATCACATGATCTTATTTGTGTAATATAATGAACAACATAAAGTAATGAACAAAATAGAGCCAGAGACATAGAAGCATTGAACAGACCGTCCAACCTAAGAGGGAAGGCGGAGGGTGGGGTGGTGGTGATGGTAAGAGATCAGCCAAAGGACTTGTATTCATGCATATGAGCATAACCAATGGACACAGACAGTAGAGAGGTGAGGGCATGTGGTGGAGAAGGGAGTGGCTAGGGAGAGTTCAATGGGGGGAAAGGAGACTTATGTAATACTTTAAACAATAAAGAATTTAAATTAAAAAAATAGGAGGATGCAAAATATATTGGGGGGAATGGAGAAAATAAGAGAACAAATCTAGTATTTTGGCATTAGGAAAAATAAATGAATACCTAAGTATTAATATTCCATAAATAGAGCTACTCAAGAACTATCATTAAGCAATGTAGGTCAGGCTATTTTGGTTATAAAAACAAGCTCACTCAGATAGGCAAGTAATGAGAGTTTGTTATATAGTGCAATTAAAAAAGGGAAGGGAGGAGAAAGGAGGGAGGGAGGGAGGGAGAGAGAGAAGAAGAAGAAGAAGAAGAAGAGAGAGAGAGAGAGAGAGAGAGAGAGAGAGAGAGAGAGAGACTGATTCCTGGAGAAGTAAGAAATTACAGCACCACCAAATTTGATGTAATACTTAAATACTGGACGGTCATTCTGGAACCCAACCAGGGCTGGGAATTCGATTATTTTACCACAGCAAATGGATTTTCATCTAAATGTACCTTGAATAACTCTCAGCTGTTTCGGCTTTTGTTTCTACACTACTTCTTCACTACACACTGACAGCTGACTCTCAGATCAATGTTCCCTACCTCATCCTTACTCGGTTTCTGCTTCCTCCCAATGTTGTTCATGGGTGCCCTGTCTGCTTTACAGCTTTATTGTGTTTGGTCAGTTTCCTCTCCCGCTGCCAATCAATCTTTAGAATTCTCCAGTTTAGCAGCAGGAGCAGGAATCTGAAGTGGGTTGGCTCATCAGGAATTGGCAGTCTCAAAGGCCATCCACCAGCCACTTTCTGCCCTTGGATACGGTTTCCATCCCTGTTCCAACCAGTGTGGCCGGGAAGGATCACAGAGAAACAGCCAAGATCCCTTTCCTTCAGCAATGGTGATGGGTGGGGCAGTTTCCTTAAGAGAGGGGTCTGGAGGAAGCCAAGGTAGCTCATCTAGTGCTTTCGAGTACAGGTATCATCAAAAACCATAGTTATAAGGCTACTCAAGAATCATCTAGAAACCTCCAAGGGACTTAGTGAGATTTTCAAGGGTCTTAGTGAGAATGCAAAAAGGTAAGAAGTATGTTAATGAGTATACTGCTATGCAGAGAGTAACTTCTACCCATACTCACAAAACCAGACACTGTAGGATAATTATAGAATACAACAAAATATTAAATACGTGTGTGAATAGCTGATTTGATTTAGAAAGATGGTTAGTCTTTCCCTGCAGTGGTATCAAATGACTGGGTTTATTTTCTCGAAGACCTTAGTAACACCTGGTTGAAAAAGCTTAGCACTTTTGCTTGGAGTATAAATGCCAACCTGTCAAAATCATAAAAACACTCAAAAACAATCTTTGGAAAAAACTTAATAAAAAAGAAAAAGCATAAACATTATAAAGAAGCCAAATACAAATGCCAATCACGAAATAGACCACTATACAGACATTCTATCTTCCTCCCCCCCGCACCCCCCCACACATAATCTTAGCTCATTTGGAATTTAATCTATATAAATTCTTCTTTTTCAGATTCCATTTAGAATAATGTCTTGTTGATAATTTGTAGCTTTTTAGGCAATGTGCCCAGGTGAAGAGACATCTTTTCTGAATCACTATTGCGCTTATTTAGCATCTTTACAAAACAGTAAGAAGTATCTTATTTCATGGGAAATAAAATATTTCAATACATTTCTAAGCTAATGCTATTTAGAATCATGCGCTAGAACATTTCCTTTCTGGCATAGTATGCAAATTCATTTTTACATTCTTGTGTGTGTTTCAGGGGCTTCATCCCTCTTTTTTTTAATATTAATTTTAGCATCGATCTTAGACCTTCCTCAGAAACGTCTGAAGGTTCAATAGTTGTTCTTAGCATCCCCCTCCTTGACTCTTATCTCTGTTGCTCTGCAAGAAAAAAAAAAAAAAACAAGATCCTGTTTTAACACCCTTAGTCTTCTCTGAAGATTTTCTACACTTAGCATACATTTGATATTATTGAAGCAAAAGTAGCATAATGGGTCACTTCTTCAGTATTTATGAAGTGCCTGTTAAGTGTGAAGCACTGTGCTGGCTGTCTTTTCTCTGTTTTGCTGTACGTGTTTTAGGGAGAGAGTGGCATTCTGTAACATTGTAATGTCAATAAAATTATTTTAACAAATATTTAATAGTCCTATTTATCTTTCAACTAAAATAAACTATTTCATCATTCTTTAGACCTCCTTGTTGGTAAGCTATAGTTTAGGAGGGAAGGTGATCAATATAAACCACTGATTTGTCAAATTCAAAACTTAAGATCATTTTATATTCAGAACCCAAATTACTGTAATGATTGACTTCATTAGTGATGTCACAATCACATTTCAAAGACAATGGAATATTTCACATGAATTAAATTCTAAATTCAGATTTTCAAAAATATATATTTTTTAATTGATTTCAGAGAGGGACAGGGATAGAAACATGAATGATGAGAATCACTGATTGGCTGCCTTCTGCACGCCCCCGACTGGGGCTTGAGCCCGCAACCCAGGCAAGTGCCCTTGACCAGAATCGAACCTGGGATCCTTCAATCTACTGAGCCAAACCGGCTAGGGCTAAATTCAGATTTTTAAACTGTTAGTTCTTCTAGGTTGTTCTCTTATCTTCTTTCCTCTTAGTAGTCTTAACAACAGATCCAAGATTCCCTCCTTGCAGTCTGTGATGGTTTCTTTCATGTGTCGGCTTGACTGGGAGAGGGGGTAACCAGGTAATTGGTCAAACATTATTCTGAGTGTTTCTATGCGGGTAATTTTGGGTGAGGTTAACATTCATGAAATCAGTAGACTTAGTAAAGCAGACTGCCTCCGTAATGTAGGTGGACCTCCTCCCATCAGTGGAAGACCTGATGAGAACAAAAAGGCTGACCCTGCCCCGAGTAAGAGAGAACTCTTCATTGCTTGATGATCTTTGAATTGGATGGTGGCTTCTTTCCTGCCCTCGGATGGGAACTATACCATTGGCTTTCCTGGTTCTCAGGCTTTCACTCAGAGTGGAACTTATTGTCCTCCTGGGTCTCCAGCTTGCCAACTACCTTGCAGATTTGGGGACTTGTCAGCCTCCATAATCCCATGAGTCAATTCCTTATATTAAGATCAATCAATTTCCCTCCCTCCTGCCACCCTCCCTCCCTCTGTGCCATGTGAGCACACAGTGAGAAGGTAGCCATCTACAAGCCAGGAAGAGAGCCCTCACCAGAACCTATGTTGACACCCTGAACTCAGACTTCCAGCCTCCAGACCTGTGGGAAAATAGTTACTGTTCAAGGCATGCAGTTTATGGTATTTCCTTATAGCAGTCAAAGTTAGGCTAAATGCATGTGAATTTAGCCAGCATTAGTAACAACAGATTTTACTCAAATTTTATACTTAGTCTATCACGTCTCACAGTTAATTTGCATAGTTCACTGGACAACTGAAAATAATCACTGGACTCAGTAGACACATTATTTCTTAATTTGAAGCCCTTGAGCATTCCATTTTAGCCAACATGAATATGCCATTTAGAACTTTCTTGGAAAAGTATAACCCAATTTAACCAGCAAGTGAGCAGCCAGAGTGCCAACACTGGCAAAGAGCAATGAAGCTCATTTCCTACTAGGGCTGCCTATGGGAGAGGGGACAGAGAGAACCGAGGGGAGCCGACTGTTTCCTTCTGAATCTGTCCTCCCATGAAAAATACCAGGTGATGATTTATCCGTTAGGCCCAGTCTTTTATTCCACAGGTTTTAGGAATTTTGGATTTCACAAGCCAGCAAAATTATTTCAGAAACTGAAAAAGAAAATTTCAGGTTAGGAGAATAATGGTGGCTGTCTGATTCTTAATATCCACCATATTCTCCTAAATGAAATTATTAATTTCAACAAGGAGAGTAAATTAAATCTTAGATGACTGATGCCTTCAGGATTAGGAGACAACCTTCATATCACCTGTAAGCGGAGAAGAAAAATCCCAACAGAGCTCACACTTCTGTCCTACTGCTGGCAAGCCTGGGAGTGAGGAGAGCAAGTGCAGACAAGTTTAAGAGATTCTGTGCTAAGGAGTAGAAAAGGAACAGAGGACATAGAAAAAGGAAACTTAAATCACCCCTAGAAATAGAAAGTGCAACAGCAAAAGCCAAGATTCTGAAATGGGTGGTTATTTGATAGTTAGTTGAAAAAACTAGTTACATGCAAGAGGCAGGACTGGAAGAGGTTGCTTTGAAGAAGCACTGTACTCAGAAAAGAATGAGACAGGAGGAGGAAAGAAAATAAGAAAAGAAAAATAAGCACTTGATGGTAATGAAAAAGAGACAGGGCACCCTGCGCTTTCTTTCTCGAACAACAACAGAATTCATTTCTCAGCTGAAAATCAAATACCCCAAGGAGCTAAATAAAACTATACCAGCACACCCCAACTAAATAAAATATCCACAAGTAAACATATGGCATATCAAAAAGTAGCCTAAATCAGAAGTGCTAATAAAGAGAAGCACAAAAATAGGAAGAAATGAGAGTTGGTTGAATGAAGGGGAAAAAATCATACCAAAAATCAAGATTAAATTCAAAAGTGCTTGAGAAAGTAGATTTGGATTAAAAATTAATAGTCTTGAAGAAAAGCATGAAAAAAAAAACCAACCAAGAGAAGTGGAAATGAAATAAAGCAAGAAGTTTTCAGAGAAAGTGGTTAAAATGGAAGATAGGTAAAGTGGGCTCAACAATGGAACAGAAGTAATACTTAAAACTGTAATCCATGAAACTTTTCAGACATAAAGGAAGACCTCAATCTACAAATAGAAAGGGCCCATCAAGTGCCAGGAAAATCAAGCTGAATGATTAATTCTGATACATCCTATATAATAAAAGGCTATTATGCAAGTTGACCCAACAGTGGAACAATCAGTCACTATGACAGACCACTAGGAGCCAGATACTCAATGCAGGAGCTGCCCCCTGGTGGTCACTGTGCTCCCACAGGGGGAGCGCCGCTCAGGCAGAAGCCAGGCTCATGGCTGGTGAGCGCAGTGGCGGTGGCAGGAGCCTCTCCTGCCTCTGCGGCAGTGCTAAGGATGTCCCCAGGGGGAGTGGGCCTAAGCCATCAGTCAGACATCCCCCAATGGCTCCCAGACTGCAAAAGGTGCAGCAGGGCTGAGGGACCCCCCGCCCCCTGAGTGCACGAATTTCATGCATCTGGACTCTGAAAATTAAAAAATCTTCAAGGTTTCCAGGCAAAAAAATAAAATAATGTAAAGGAGAGAATTAGATGACATTGGACTGCTCAAAACAATATACTGTATAAAGCAAGGCAACAGTAAAGCTACATTTTCATGAAACTTAAGGAAAGAAAATGTGAACCAAGCATGATATATACAACCAATATATGCTTTAACTATCAAGACTATGGAAAAATTATTTTGAACATACAAGAATTCAGAATATTATATAAATGTGTAGTATAAAAGCTACTAGAGGATGAGTTTCATCCAATCTAGATGATTGAGAGAACTTAGGCAAAAGTAGTTATCATGAGCAATTCATACATTTAATTGTCAAGTTTAGACCAAAATAATGGTGGGACCAGAGATAGAATGAGTATGTGTGAGTATTCTCTGTTTTGATAGGTAGAAAAATGCAAATAAAATGACAGATGGGAGAGAAAAAGGGAAATGTAGAAAAAAAACACACCGACTCTCATTTAGGTAGTAGGTGAGAGTTCAAGGGTATGATTTAATCTGGCATACCAGATAGCACAAGTTTAAGAAAAAAAGGGATTAAAAATCCTATATATATTAATCCAAAGCCACAAGTTTAAAAATACAGACTTTCTTAAATATAAAAAGAAATTTTAAAAAAACCCCAACAACGGGAGAAACTAAGATGGCGGCAGAGATAAACACCGGGAAATTAACGCCGCACACAACAATTGATTAATACCTCAGAGAAACAATACGGACTTCACCCAGAACCACAGGAAGCCTGGCTGACTGTAAACTCTACAACTAGAAGGAAGGAAAGGCACACTGAGACCCGCAGAAGCTGCAGGAGAGAAGCGCAGAGGTACGGGGCGCTCGCGGGGCTCGCGCGCGGAAAGGGGCCGGCACCCGAGGACGCGGCGGTCCTTTTGAATCCGGAGGGAGTCACAAGCCCCCGACGGCTCTGAACTCCGGTTCCGGGAAGTCTCCCTCAATGCACAGGCTTCCTCTTGGTGGTCAGTGCACTCCCACAGCCAACCTCTCATGGCAGGCCAACCTCCCGTGGTTCCTCCCTGCAGCCGGCTGGCCCCAATCTGGGCCGGCTAGCAACCTCTCGTGGTCCCTCCCTCTGGCTGGCCAGCCCCAATTGGTACCTCCTCCCCTCCTCCAGCTGGCCAGCCCCAACAGACACTGGCAAGATGGCCCCGATCGGCCCCGATCACCGGCGAGGCCAAGGGACCCCACCCGTGCAAGAATTCGTGCACCGGGCCTCTAGTATCTAATAAAACTACACAAGCAAATGTCCTTTGACTCAGTAATCCCACTTCTAGGAAATCTACTCTGAAGGTACACCTTAAAACAAAAACGAATATGTAAGATCATTCATTGTAATAGTATTTGTAATTTTACAAAGTACTGAACACCACCTAAATGCCCGCGCATAGCAGATTGATAGGATAAAATATGGTACCTACATGACATGAACATTGAGCACCTACAAAAGAAAAAAGAGAAAGATCTCTATGAACTTACATGGAGTGATTACTGGAAATGTTTAGTGAAAATGCAAAGTCCATCAGAGCATGTATGTGAAGTAGCTAATAAGCACATGAAAAGGTGCTCAACTTCATTTAGCATTAGGGAAATGAAAATTTTAACAATGATACCACTTTGTATCTACAAGAATGTCTATAAAAATATTGGTGAGCGTGTGGAGAAATAAGAATCCGCAACATTGCTGGTGGGAATATAAATTGGTAGAACTACTTGGAAATCAGTTTGACAGTTAAATATGATGTTCTTTATAGACAGAGGCAAAGAAGCATTGGACAGACTGTCAAACTACAGCGGGAAGGCTAGAGAGGGTTGCAGGGGAGTCGGGGGAAAGAGATCAACCGAAAGACTTGTATGCATGTATATAAGCATAACCAATGTACACAAAGACACTGGGGGGAGGAGGGGTGTGTGCCAGGGGGTAGGGGAAGCTGGGGGAAGGTCAATAGGGAAAAAAGGAGACAAATGTACTACTATTCGTAATGCTTTAAACAATAAAATAAATTTTTTTAAAAAATATGAATTTATCATACAATCCAACAATTCCACTCCAAAGAAATGAAAACCATGTCCACATAACAACTTGCAGGTGAATGTTCATGGCAGCATGATGCATAGTCCAAAAGTAAACAACCCAAATGTCCATCAGCTTTTACATGGATAACAAAACATGCATAATTCAAATGGAATACTATTCAGCAATACTGAAATGCTGATATATGCAATGACATGGATGGACTCTGTGAACACATTATACGTAAAAGAAGCCAGATTCAAAAGATATCACTATATTTCTATGAAATGCCCAGAAAAGAAAAATCTAACAGAAACTAGCTACTGGTTGCCTGGAAATGGGGAGGACCAGGGTGAGGTGGGAACAAGGTTTAACTGTAACCAGGCATGAGGAATTCTGTTGGGATTTTGAAAATGTGTCTAAAGCTGGGTTGTTGTAGTCAGTGCACAATTCTTAAAATGGGTGAATTTTGTGGCATTGAATTTTACCTCAATATTTTTTTAAAGGACATAGATGTGAATTTCACAGGATGTTAATTACACATCAATTAAAAAATTTTAAGAGCATGTATATAAAATGACCAACCCGCCCTATTTGTTTAACTTGCCCAGTTTTTTGCTTTAATGTAAAGTTCTATATCCCAGGAAAAGTTCTGTCCTAGGCAAACCAAGATTAGTCTCCCTGTATGTATGCTACCTTTTGTGTAAGAAAGAAGGGGAATAAGAAAACACATTTACTACTTTTCTTCACAAAACGAAACACCGGGGGAAAAACAGTGAAATTAGATACCTACAGGGTTGGGGGTTGGGGAGATATGAATGACATTTCTCTCAGTATAACTTTTGGTAGTTGTGACTTTTGGAGGCATGTTAATGTTTTATATTTAAAAAATAAAATTAAACCAAGGACGGGGGCGGGAGGGCAGACCTTATACTTGGAAGAAAACGGAAACAAATGAACCCAATTTATTTCAAATAAGTAACACAGTGAAAGAAAAAAAAAAGAATGAATCAAAGTAATTTATGAACACAATGTAATTATATATCTTTGGTCTGGAGCAGGGTACAGATAAAGAGAGGATACAGACAATCTTGCAGGCTTTTAAGTGTGTTTTTATACATTCTATGGGCAAAAGCAAAAAAAACTATTTTAGCTGTATTATCGGATTGAACAAGTGAATAAACTGATGGACTTTTTCAAGAGCCAGGATTCTGAGGAAACAGGAACAGAGAAATATGAAATGGGGAAAACAAGAAAGAACCCTATGAGGATGGATGGACTTGGAGGTACAGTGAATGCATGATTTCTAAATCAAATGTGGATATGAGCACATGTGAAATGTATGTGTACATGCACATTTCCTATTCTGCTGAATAGGCCTAGCAGCAGGAAAACACCTAGTAAAGGTGAACATACCCAGCAGCCAGGGTTCCTTGGATTCTAGATCCTGGAACATCTTTTATTTACAATGGTGTGAAAAAAAAAAAAAAAAAGATAGCAGATGCCACAAGGAATTAGGACTCAGAAGCTCCTATTGGGCAAATCTAAGACAATTAAGACAAAGTAAGAAATGAAATGCAAGTCCTAGAAAAAATAGAAAATCAGGAGTCCAAAACAATAGTTAATATAAACGTTCACATGGATAGTTATGAAGAAAGGAGTGCTCCTGCTTACAGCAGAATGCTAACTGGTACACGAGGAAGAAATGCTATAATTAGAAAATCATCATTTTGCAACTATCAAAATAAAGACGGAATAAGCAAGAATCATCAATGGATGCTAAATCCTGGGGGGAAATGTTAGCATGGATTTAAAGAGTCTCCCACAGATTGTGATACCTGATGACACAGCATCACCAATGTGGTATCCTAAGAATGCACAATCTGAATCTAATGAGGAAACCCAAAATGAAGAACATACTATTAAAAAAGGAGGATAGAGGAGAAGGAAGACTGTATTCTTCGGAAACATGTCACAGCTGTAAAAGACAAAGGCGACCATGGAAATTATCTAGAGTCAAGGAGATTTCAGGGAGGGTAAATAAGCAGATGTTAAAATAAAAATGGTAAAATTTCAGTAATAGTTAATCTGGATAAGAGATGTATAGATGTTCTTTGTACTATTCTTATTTTTTTGCCAATTTTCTGCAAATTTAAAATCATTTCCAGGTGGAGGTAGAAGAGGGCTTAGAGGGGATAAATGGTGATGGAAAAAATAAAATTATACACACACACACACACACACACACACACATATACTTAAAAAATAAAGTAATTTCGCCGAAACTGGATGTTTCTGACTCTCTATCTCTCTCCCTTCCTCTCTGTGAAAAATCTATAAAATATATTTAAAAATAAATAAATAAAGTAATTTCCATAAAAAGTTAAAAAAAGGGATTGATATTGGGTTGCCAATCTCATGCTTTGCCTGATAAGGTTATTAAAATGCAATCATTAAAAAAAAACAACCCTACCATCTACGATTATATCATTTTCTTTCAAGAAAGTGTGAGGGGACATTTTGAACATCCAAAAAATAGCCATTATCACCAAAGAATGACCCTTCAAAACAAAATTTAGATGTATAAAAAAGACTTATCCTAGTTTTTTCCACTTCCATGTGGATCAAGGAGAGCCTGTCAGCTTTGTGTTACGGATTCAATATTCTAAACAAGGTCCATTTTTGCCAATGGATTAAGTACAGTTTGGTGAAAAGAGCATGGAGTCTAGAGATAAACACTGAATTCAAGCCCTGGCTCCAGCTGGTACCAGTTCCTATAACTTAAACCCTCTTTAGTTTCCTCAACTATGAGGCAGACAGATAAATCACAGGACTATTAAGAGAACTGATGTACTTAGAATAGTGCTTCCCACAGAGAAGGTGCTCAATGTCTCCTCGTCTTCCTTTCCTTGGGAGCCACTTTTCTGTTCTCTGGAAAAGTTTCTGACTAGGACCACATCGGCCTTTCCCCACCAAGATTACGTAAGAAACTGAACTATCCCGAGAATAAGCCTCCTTTCTGGAGGTAAGTTTCATGAAAAACAAAGACGGAGATACTGGACAGTGGAAAAAAAGATAGAAGAAGGCTTATGAAAACAGATGAGCTGTGACATGGTAGCTAATTTGTTCTGTTAAGGAGGTAAAGACAGCAGGAGGAAGTACTGGTGTATGTTAGAAAAGTCTGATAAAAAAATTACATGTTATTTTCATATACTCATATCTATTTTGCAAATGACCACCCATCTACTTCTAAGAGTAAATAATAGTTTTATGTAAAAAACAAATAGTATTAAGATAAACAATTCTATTCTTTTTAACTGGCTTGGAAGAAAAAAAAACAACATCAATTCAATAAAATGTCCATAAATTATGAGATTTCATCCAGTAGTCTGTTGTTTTGCTTCTTTCCACATATTTTCTGTTTACAACTAACAGGGCAATTTATTCCTTTTCTATTGCCAAAGATAGCAGTTCTTTTAAAATCTTTTTGAAAAAGAAGAAAAATTTAAAAAGTAACTAAATTCATTATAGCAAAAAAATTGTATTGCCAACAGAAATGTAGTTTAACACTTAAAATCTTTATAAAAAATAAACAAATTCTAATTTTTCCTTTATTTCATAACTGAAAAATGAAAATGCTTATTTACATGAATATTTGATACATAATTTCCTTAATACTTCTCTATGGTGAAATAAAACTATATATATATTTAAAGAGAGTAAATAATATTAACACTCATGACAATTTCAAACCAATGAGCATTGGTATAGCTTCAAATTACTATTAGTTGTGGCTATTCTTGGGGAAAAGGCGCAAAGCTTATTAGGGCCTACCACACAAGAAATACTTAATTTTACATTGTCAGAGTTCAAAAAGTGGCATCATAACGTGAAAACACTATAAATTGACATCTTGCTCATATGTCTCTTAAAACAGGCTGGAAAAATAGTCAGTACCCTATATAAATAAAAAAATATTTCCATTGACTACTTTTTGCCCAGAGTGATTAAGGACAAAAAAATAAAAATTCTTGATGCTTAATTATTTGATAAACTGCTGACAAGCTCCCATTAAAAGTTCTTTAGACATTAACCCAAGTAATCTTGGTCTTATGGTTATATATTTATATTACATATATATATATATCAACTTTTTCAAGTAAAGAAATGTTTAACAGATGTAAACTATTTATTGAATATTTGCCACCAAATATTGTTAAATACATTATCTTGCAGCATATCGCTTTCAAGTTAAAATGTCAGAAACAAACACCAATATTTACAATTCTTTTAAGGAATGTTATATAATGACACATTAAGGCGTAAATTCTTTTGGCTTATAATTCTTAAAAGAATGATAATAGCAAAAGTGATGCAAAATCTTCAGTGTGAGATTATGATTAAGCTACATTTTACAAAAATATGGTGTAAGATGGCAATAATCCCATTCAACATCCTGGATTAGATCCCTTCAGGAGGGACTGATAATTTATACAGTCAAACTTTAAAATTTACAGATAAAGGCAGTTCAATACTGCCACTGAGAAGTACATCTCTTAACATATACAACTTTCAGGCCACAGTTTTGAAGGTCTGAAGTATCAAGTTGGTTTGATGAATTAGTCGGTTGGCACTCATGAACACATTTATTGCCCTGTTTGAAGAAAAAAAAAAGAACAAGCATTAATTTTATCCAAAAAACTCATTCTTTAAAAATATTTATACTAATTCCACCCAATAACAGTAGCAATGAAATCAATTTAGAAAAAAAAGGTCGAGAAAGTATGGAGTATCATAAATTTTATTCCAGATTGGAATTGAATGGAACTCAATCATTTGAAACTATCTAGGAATTACTGCCCCCTAGTGGTTCTGGTTGGTAATTAGGTGTTGGTGGGCTGCTAATGATGGCTTCAGAACCACCAGGGTTCATCTATAAGTCGAACAAATAACTGATTCAAATGTAGTTTCCCGCTGTGGTTCATAGAAGTTGCCAAATTAAAATCTGCATTAAGTATTACACTCAGTCTCAAAATCTATATGGCAATGGGCACTATAAATACTAAAGAAAAACCTAACTACTTTCAAATAAGATTCACCTCAATCGCTCATACCTTCTTTCAAAAAAACAAATCTGAGAATTCTAAACTGCTTTTAGAATTAATCTACTTTTAAAACAAAATAATCATGCAGTTTCAATATTTTGGAGCTGACAACATATATGTTCTTAAAAATATGTTGTGCTGTACCACATTTCCTATCAACTCATCCTCATGCAACTAGAGGACAGAGCTGATGCCCTTGTCCCACCATGTGGCCTTATCAGGCTTTTAATTGCATAGCTAAAGATTTTATCTTCATCTTAGACATTTATCAAAAAAGAGGGACCCCAACGAATTAGTTGAATCAATGCAAATTCATCCCTCTATTGAAAGATGGATCAAAGATCAGGCTGTTGTAATAACTTTCAGTTTGAGGAAACAGGTACAAAACTAATGGCACATTATTCATACACAACTAATTGTAATTTAAAGAAGCTGCTGAATGGAGAAAAAGTAGTGGCAGGAAGCCTAAATAATCTATATGCCTGTTAGAACTGTTAAAAAATTGAAAGTAAATCATTTCAGATTAATGAAAATTAGGCTCTAAATGAATTTCTATCTTTTAACGTGCTTTTTCCGTGACAGTTCTTAATTAGTGAGAAGCAGAAATAATGATCCAAACATGTAAATTATTCTTTTAATGTGTTTTCTGGTTATTTGGGCTTAGCAGAGATGAAGGAAAAACAGATGCAAGTTTATTTTCAGAACACACCTGCCAGCTTATTAAACTAAATCATGAAGGGGCATTTCCCTGAGACAACCTGAATAGTAATATGGAACAACAAAAAACCACTAATACTTTAGCTCAGTATTTTAAATTCATAATATAAATGTAGATATTTTGACCTATTTGAACTATAAAATATAGCTTTAAAAATCAAGACCATTCTAATATACTATCTTATTATTTTTAAATTTTATTACAATAATATTCAATAATTTGGCACAGATACAGGGATTTTAAGACTCCTATAGGATAGCATGATAGGTCATGCCAACTATAGCTGAAGTAGTCACTATTTTTCTAATTTTAGAAATGGTTTTGTCAACAAAATTTCCTGAATTTTACTTGATACAAAAATTCTGTATCAGGTTCAATGTCACAGAACACATGGCCTCTGCATCACCTATACCTTTTATGTACATATCTATAGGTAAAAACACATAAAATATTTGGTTTTCTGGGGTGTTTAACAGCCAATTGTATATAAATTGAAGAATAACAAGCCATTTACCTTTTCAGTATACTTCCTGTGAAAGTGTCTCCCCTGCCAGGACAATGAATCGCAACCTTTGCAGCACTGTGAAGTCACCTAGTACACTTGTATACAACTCCTGAATCCTGGTCCCACTCTAAGCCAACTGAGTCAGAATCTCTGAAGGTGGGTGGAGCCAAGGCACTAGGATTTTTAAAAACTGAACTCAGGGAAATCTAATGTGCAAACAGGACTAAGAACCGTTGTTTTAACTTTAGTGCAGCAGCTCTCAACAGACCTAACATATCACTATCATCTGGGAACAACTTAGAAATAAATGCAAATTCTTGGATCCATCCTAGACAATGAGAAATCTGGGGGTGGAACCCAAAAGCGATTTGTGCTTTAACAAGCCCTCCAGGAGATTCTGATGCTACCAAGTCAAAATATTTGCTATCTGGCCCCTTTCAGAAAAAGGTCTGCCAACTCCTGTCCTAGACTGGTATGGCTGGATTATCACCATTCACTTTTTATTTTTAACAGTTAGTAGTTGGTAGACCTTTTTCTGACCTTGGCACTAGAGTAAAAAGACTTTAATTTATATGGTTTTAGTATAATACAAACCATATGATTTAATTTTAAAAGAGAAGGATGATAAGTAAAAGTACTTACTTGCCATCTTTAAAATAGGTTTTCAGAGTATCACTGAAACTTTTGGAGTACTTTACAAATTCTTTCTTTTGGTGTTCAAGTGCCTACAGACAACAAAAACAATTAAGAAAAAAATGCTAAGTAAGAAAAGAGAAATAACACAAAAGTCAAAGTCAAAGATAGGAGGTTATTCCCAGTAATCAAACCATCTTAGTATTTAATTCAATAAAATAACTAGGTGTAAAATAACGTCTAGGATGGCTTCTAGTAAACTTACCCTGCGGTTCTGGTATTGATATTTCTTGAAGACATTATTCACTGTATCAAGAAGTTCTTTTATTGCACTAGCAATATCCCTGTGAGTTAAGAAAAAAGAATCTTCTTAAAATCAGTTACATTTGAAAGAAGTCTGTATATATATTTTTAAAGAATCTTTATTGTTGAAAGCATTACACGTGTCCCTTTTTTTTCTGTATGTCTTTTTAAGAATTACTAACCACACTGTTAATTACCATACTAACACTATGTCAAGAGCAAACATCTGACTGGCTGATTGAGTGGGGGTTTTAGCATGTACCCTCTGTGATCCTGACTTCTGCACTGCTGACCACACATTCCACATCAACTTTCCCAAATTATTAACATTTCTTTCAGTATTATTGACTTAAATTCAAAAGAATATGCCTCTGCCTCTCATCTTTTCCAGTTATAATTTTTCCTTTCTCTAATATAGCTGACTTTAAGTTACTACATACTGTTTTTCTATCTCATGAACGAACAATTATATGAAATTTTGCTATTACATGTAACTCATTTCTATATTTACCAACACTCCCAGTTATATACCTAATAATTTGTTTTGAAATACTTACTCCTCAGACATAGCTCTTCTCTTGAAACATTTACCTCTTTCTAACAACCACGTATCCACCCCTTCCAAACCTATATTTATGTATTTAAAGTATATTTAAATTTCTGGGAGAGCCAATATCAGATTATTTTCTATCTTAACCTTTCCAGCAATCTTTCAGGTGTCCGCCAAAGGCTGTGTACACACTTTAAATGCTGGTAACTCACTTAATTTTCACTCCTTTTCAAGTTTAACTAATTTGAAATAATGGGTGAAGCCAAACGAAGCTTTGACAAAGAAAATTTATCCATTAGACTATTTTATGGGGATACATAAAAGATGAAGTTTACTGTCCAAAACTGGCAACAGTTGACAAACTGAGGGCACACAAATACCAAACAAAATGATTCTTGATGTTTGCGATTCCAATGCTTCACGTTATCAGCATTGCTTGGACCAGAATGGTCATCAGTTTGAAAATGGTGTTGACAAAAACAAAACAAAAATTTAATCATTTCTATAGATTCTTTTAAATTTTGAAAATGAACTGTAAGTTAATAAACACTGACTTTATAATCATTCAAAGTGTGTATACATTTTTAGGGGAGACCCTATCTATGCATCAATATCTTCCTCCCCTTAAGAGAAGAAATCTTTTTTTTACTATCCTTCCTATTCATGTAGTGTTTTTTTCCCTGAACGCTTCCTGTATTTTATATCTATGCTCTTTTCATATTCTAGCTTAAAGCAATCTTTCTTGGTCAAACTGAACTTAACATAATTCTGCATTTATAAGTAGTCTCATATTCTCTAAGGCAAGCTTTCTCTTCTTCACATCCATTCTCTTTGCTGTTCAAATGCAATCCAAGTGTGAATATATGAATTAGTAAGATATACATCCAGACTATCCCAAATATAACTTTATCATTGACTTTTTAATCACAAATGTCAGATTTCAGTTATTTCACACCTATAACAATCTTTCTGCTTTGCTATTAAAGAAAAAAGAAGGTTCAGTGTGCAGATTGTCCAGCTTTCTGGACATGTGTGTGTTTCACAGCATATTTCTAGTAAATCAGCATGTGGAAATTCTAAAAGTTGTAGATAGGATTTTGGAATGAAGAAATATATTTTCGCCTATTCTAAAGTAGTAATGGCATTTCAATAAATACTTACTTACTACATCCTGATGTCAAACATCAGCCTCAGGCTGAAACATTAAAATATTACATGTTCAAATAAAACGAAGAATTTTACATATAAATGACATTTGTGGACTCGTGTTTTTGTCTCTAGTTTAGTAAAAACAGTTTTAAGTTATATAACTGTTATTTCATTTGTAGTTTTAAGCAAGTTGAATTCTGCTATATTGCTGTGATGGCTGTAAGTCCACCTATGCTTAATAAAACGGAGTCACGTGACCATCCTATTATGTGAGAAAAATTACAATTTCCACAAGTAAAAAATGTCAGATCTCTGCATATGGAAGATTCTTTAAATTCACAATGAACCTACTTAAAACAAAATATAATGCAGCAGATTACAGTGATCAGAGATCTGTTTACACACAGCCGTATTTGTGGTATACTTTAAAATTTTACTAAAAAGAATAAAAATGTACATTCAGTGTTAATCAACATGAACATATGTTCCATGTACAATGATAATAGCTGCATTCCATAGGTCAAAAGAGCAGTTCTGAAATTGGCAGCTCCCTCCCTCACCTAAGAGAAAAAAAAAATGGCAGGGGCAGAGAAGGGAAGGGTGGGTTTAGTGAACAGTACTCCATCCTACTAATAAATATTGGGAATCTGTGCTTTAAAAGAAAATGGGGGGAAAAAAAAAGGTCCCCAGGTGATTCTGCTGATAAACCTGGTTTGGAAGCCACTGTGTAGGAACTCAGAACCTAGAGCTAAGGTTTGATCTATTATTCGCCACAGCACTTTATAGAGAACTAGGCTGTTTATCCTTAGGCCTGGCCTTCTCTAAAACAACCTATAGCCGTTTATGTCAAATATTATGTCATCTGTATGTTCACAGAACATTTTCTTTTATGGAACCAAGGAAGTTAAATTATATTAGCAAATACCTGAGGGTTTGGCTCCAAGAAGATAAAGTCCCCGCAGGCCTGCCCGTCCCCTCCCCCTCCCCCCCCGCAAAACATACAGTACTTTAATTAAAGAACTAGGGAAAACTTGAGGGTAAAAGAACTATAGTGTAATTATATGCTGAGTTAACGGTTTCTATGACAAGGGACACACGAGTATTTGCAGCTATTAAGAGGGGTAACTTTGGGGAAACATAATACTGAAAGAGAGGACAACAGGCATCAGATGAAATATAAACATACATCCTATCAAAAAACTGCATAGAATAACAGAGTTTCTAATCACATCACCCTAATTTGTGTATGTTTATGCGAACACTCTAAAGGAAGGAAATTCCTATGCTGTATGTTTGCTCTAGACAGGTCAGCTCTGGAAAAGCTAATTTGAAGCTATCATGGAAACCAAACCATGGCGAATATTTTGCCTATGAATATGCAAATGCAGATTATAATGAGTAAATAGATAAATGCATAGCGTTCTGGTCTATTAAATCACAAGTCTCTACTAGTCATCCATTAATTGGAATGTGTCAGACTTTTAAAAGAATCCCATGAATTAATTTTATAAAATATTTGCATAAGCTCAAATGTAATCAAACAGAAACATTCATTAATCAAAAGTACTTTAAAATATTTGTTTGCTGGATCATTTTTCCTAATCAACTCCATAGAGAGAAATTGAAATAAACAAACCTTACTTCACAATGCCAGAATGTGCTGTCGGTAGATGCTATTTCTTTCCATTCTCACAACTATTACCCTCATCTTCACAGGCAGAAACTAGAAATATAGAATCTAAGCACCTTATCCAAGGTCACAAAGCTAAATATTGAAGTGGAGATTCAAACCTAATTCTGCTAACACATACAAAATTATCGATATTTATTAGCTGACAGGATGTTCTTTCTACTCTGGTATAACCTATAACATGTATAGTGCTTAGTATAGTAGGTATTTCATACATACTTACTGAAAAATGCTGCTAAAATAAATAGATAAAGAGCGTAACTACCTTAAATGTGAGAAAGTAGAATATCTGAAAAGAAAGATAATTAAGTGCACAATATGTGTGGCCTAAAGGGTAAACCATTTTCATGTTGCTAAAACTTTTAACCACCAATTTGTTAAACAATGTAACAGTGGTAATAACATATCAAAATCTATCTTTCTCTCTATCAGATCAGTAATACAAATAATTGCAGTATTAGCTATGTATGCTAATTCATACATTGTTGATTAGTCTCAGAAATAAAAACATATTATCAACAAACATTCCATGGCAAATTATCCCTAAAACGTTTAAAATATAAATTTTAATTGCCAATAATATTAATTCAGTTGTGCAGAGTACTCTCCAGAACTGAAGTATGACTATTGTTCCATAAATGAGAGACAAGACCCCTAATTCAGCCTCTGTCAATGACTATGGACAAGAGTCTTAGGCTCTTGATCTCAACATCCTTACGATTAAAATGCAACTGCTAATAAAGTGGTTTTCACACTGTATCTCTCTAGGGCCAGACTGGGATTAACAGAGATGCTTCAGGGATTCCACAGGGGGAGAGAGGGAGTCCAAATAGCAGGATAACGACTCCGGGTCAGTCACTTCTATCCTGGCTACAATGACAACATTGTTCTCCCTCTCACCTACTGGCATTCTATATAATATGTCTTTTATCAAACTTCTTCCAAACAATAGAAACTTTTCATTCAATTACCAAATTAGATCAACACTGTGAATCTGTAGTAGGGAAGCAGCAGAGAAGACCCTGGAGTCAGTCTACTTGGTTTCAAACCAGGCTCTCCCATCTTACCAGCTCTGTGAACTTGGACAAGTTATTTAATTTCTGATGCCTCAATTTCCTCATCTATTACAGGGCTTTGTAATAAGTTAATATGTTATAAAGTATTTTAAAAAGTGGTTAGCATGTAAGTTCTATATAAGTGATTAATATTATTAATATAATATTGATTCTGTAAACCTCTACTTGAATGACCTGAACCAAAATTTGCTGAAAATATTATTTTAAGAATGTCAAATCTTCACAGAAGTGTAGTACACATCATCAAAACAATTTTAAACTTAATTATTAGAAAATTGTAGAAGTAAGTTTTTTAAACAGCTGTGTTTGAGATCATTGACAATTTATCCTTTTATGGACCAAACATGTTTACTTTATACCAAACTAAAAATCCATAAACAGTTGATTGTCTTCCTTCTTCACATATTAAAAATAGTTTAAGGAAGTTGGGGCTTCTCACTAATGGCAAAATATTTACCTTAGGGTTTGTATCCCATTGCACAGATTTTGGCTAGTCAATGAAGCCTTTATCATACCTTCCAGTCCTCAATTAGAAGACTGAAGCAAGGGACATTCCTTGATAGCTGGGTTGGGCAACCATCATGAACATTTTCTAAAATGGGACATACTTCTCCCTCTGTATCACTCAAAATAGGTGCCCAAACTAGTTAAAATAGCATTTTGCAATGTAAATTACAAAGAATACCATTTCTGAGAAATGTTAATATTTATTCCAAGCCTTCCTAAATTCTTTAATAATATGAAATTTCATACAATCGCTAAATCTTTCCTTTCTAGCAATTTCTAGCTGTGATTTCACCAACAGATTAACAGCATGACTGCAATTATTCCAAGATTTCTGTTTTCTATCCACAAAGAGTACATGACTTATCCTAATGATTTGTGCCATTTCTAAAATAAAAACAATGGTATCCTTTGTTATTAAGCTGTATAATTTATCCAAAACTTCTTTATTCACTTTAGTCTGACATTTAATTTTTCCATGTTTTATGTAGTTTAAACTATATTTCAATTTCTGTACATTCCATTCAGTTTTAAAATTAAACACTCTAAACAAATGTCACTGTATTCTGAAATGAAATGACACAGCTTAGAAGTTAATAAAGATGTAGCATTTAAAACCTCCAAACTTATTTCAAATTAATATTTTAATTTAACATTTATGTCATACTAAAATGAAATATCTAGAATGAGAGGTTCCTATGAAGTGCTTGAGAAAAGAACAAAAACAAGAAATTGCTTACTTGATTGTCTGGAGAAACCTCACCCTGTCATTGATCTCATCTGGGATCTTACTGAGAATCTGTTTAAGTGCCCGTGCCTTTTCATTTAGGTCCTGGAATTCTGGCTCTGGTCGTTCAATCATATACTCTGATAAAATAAATGCATAATAAAAAGCATTAGGCAACTCCCTGTCAAATGCAAGTCTACAAATTCCCAATGTTGGTTAAGAGGGTGAAGGAGGGGAGTAGAAAGGCCAGATAACCAGGAAAGACAAGGTTGCAAAAGCAGAATTTGTTAAGAGTTCACCTTAGTTTGCTAATAACAGGGCTCCTACGAAGTAAGATAACAGAAGATGAAAGACTAAACATTTTCAATTTGGGATAAATAGAAAGCCCATGAAATAAAAATAAATAAATAAAAGTAAAAGGGAGTCTTAATCAAATTGATCAAGCCCCTGAAGATACATTTCTCAAGAAAATCTTAATGACGTTCATGACAAATATGACGGTGATATGTACCTGCCAATGGGGAAGATGAGCTTAACCAAGATCTTTATACTGAATATTCAATGTCTCATTATACCAAAACCCAAACAACCTATTAAAAGTCTTCAGCACGTTCTTGAAATCTCACTTAAAAAACACACACCAGAAAACACTACCAAAAATTCAACACAAGGGTTGTATCACAGAAGAGTAAACTTAGAAAGGAAGTTTAATCAGACCTGGTAGAGGCAAAAACATTACTAGTAGATTCATTGTAGACTTGGAAACATTACAACCCTACCAACCAATACAACCTGGCCTAACAGACTGGAAATGTGTAAGTGTAGAATAATCATGAGGACTTTCTTATAAATTATGGAATCAGTTAAAATATTTCCTTTTTTTCTCCCTCAATAAAGATGGGAATTTTTTCTTATTAGTGGGAAAATGGGTACTAAATTTAAGTGAAACCCATTTCTGATTATTTAAAAAGCAAAAAATGAGAAAGAATGGTTATTATATTGTCCTCTCAAGTATGTGGTTGAATAAAACACTAAAGTCAGAAAAAACCCTCATTAATTCACACTGATTTTTGCATCAAGTCAACACAAAATTAAAAAAACCAACAACATTCCACAGAGTTTATCTTTTGGCAAAACCAGAACTCATCAAACATATTCACGGGGGGAAAAGTTAAAGTGTACAACATAAACAAACACTTTACTTCAAGTAATTAAATCTGAATCTGACAAATATAAAACAGAAAACAAGAAGTACTTTTATAGGCCCCCCACCCCAATATTATCACAATACTAATAAGAAGAAAAAGAAGAGAAGAAGGAGAGGGAAAAGAGGAGCTAGAACCTTTTGTCAAGCAATAAAGATTTGGAAGAAATGCTTTTCAACAACTGTAAGAAAACTAAACAAGACTCTTTCTGATTACCTTCTACATCATCAGCTGCCATTCGAAGAAGTGATTCCGTGAAGTTAACTTCTACACTTTTTTTCTCTAAAATTTTCATTATGATGTCTTGTGTGAGTCCTGGATTTTCTTTTTCAGCCTATAAGGAAGAGAAAGCTAGTTTTGAAATGTAGAAATGAAATCAGAATTTTAAAACTAAAACTTAAATGTTTAGAAGGTTTGGGAACTTAAACTGATGAACCTAGAAAGGCAGAAATCTTTGTAAAGCGGTGATGGTATCACTTCTGTTTGATAAAACTTAAACATCAGTAACTTTTTATTACAGCCAATGTCTATTTTCCATTTGAACATAAAGTACTTAACATTTCCTACTTCTCCTTTACATTCTCCTGAAATCAAACTAATAACAAAGATAGAAATAAACATGTATTTTGGTAATCCATCAATTACTTTTTTTAGTAGCTAAAATAGACTAAGGATTTTTAGATTTTTTTTTCATTAGGTAATCTTTCAACTTGAGGATCTAGCAATTAATACTCATCTCACCAGTATTTTACAGATTCTTTGCATTTGAATGAACAGAATGTCAGGAATAGCAAAAATAAAACAGGATTACTTTTGCAAGTTTTCTTGAAGATATATAATCCCTTAAATGCTTTCCCATACAATGATTCTCACTTTCTGTTTTCTTTTTGTAGCAAGACTATTACCTTCACTAGTTTTCAGAACATTATTAATCCTTTTACTACCCTGAGCTTGTTTCACTAATGAGTTTGCAATGGTTCTATGTTACTCCCCAAGGCACTAAAATCGTCTAGTCATTTCAGTACTGAGCATAAAGAGTTCTGAGTTTACCAAAGTTATTTTTCAAGATTTGGGTTTTCCCCAATAATTTTATC
Organism: Myotis davidii; assembly: GCF_000327345.1. Taxonomy (NCBI): domain Eukaryota; kingdom Metazoa; phylum Chordata; class Mammalia; order Chiroptera; family Vespertilionidae; genus Myotis; species Myotis davidii. The sequence continues at coordinate 678,069 of NW_006298623.1, forward strand.
CAATTTTATAATTGTTCTAAATTTTATAATCACACTATACATTTCTTTTAGGATGACTGCCAATTTTAATCATTATGGTGATGATTCTTCATCTTTCTTGCCCTGATATTAAATAGAAAATAGAAACAATTTGTGATCTTAACTATATGGCGACCTATTTGTTTTCTTATGTGTCAAGCACATTTAATCTCTGCCTTTTCAATTGCACTCTGGCATCACTACAGATCCAGCTTTCTTCTGTACCTATTGCTCTTCCATTATGACACATTGTTTCTCGATAGATTTCAGTATAAAAAATTAAAATGCTGTGGAACTAAATGGGAAAAGAAAATACACACATTTATTTCAATCCTGAGATCATTTTTAACTGTTGTCAAATGTTCTTCAGGAAAGTCACTTTGATATATAATTAATAACAATAAAGTGTGTCTTACTGAATTACATTTTTGTTGTTGTTGTTAACCCTCACTCGAGGGTATTTTTCACTGATTCATTGATTTTTAGGGAGAGGGAAAGACAGAGAAAAACATTGATGTGAGTAAACAAATCGATTGGTTGCCTCCTGCCTGAGCCCTATCCAGGGCCAGGGTAGGGGAAGAGCCTGCAACCAAGGTACGTGCCCTTGACTGGAATTAAATCTGGATCCTTTGGTCCGAAGGCCGATGCTCTGTTCACTGAGCCAAACTGGCTAGAGCTGAATTCTATTTCTTTTAACTGTAGTGCCCCAGTTACTCATGGGGGATATGTTCCAAGATCCCCAGCAGATGCCTGAAACCATGGATAGTACCAAACCCGATACAGACAGATGCTCTTCAACTTATGACAAAGTTATGACCTTATAAGCCCATCACAAATTGAAAATATCCTAACTTGAAAGTGCATTTTATACACCTAACCTACTGAATACCACAGCTTAAACAAGTCTACCCATACTCAGAACATAGTATCTAAAAAATGCTGATAACACAGTACACTGTAGAGTGCTGGTGTTTACTCTCATGATGGAGTGCCTAACTGGGAACTGAAGCTCAATGCCACTGCCCAGCATCATGAGAATATTGTACCGCATATTGCTAGCCAGGAAAAGATCAGAGTTCAAAATTCCAAGTACAGTTTCTACCAAATGTGGACAGCTTTCAAACCACTATACAGTCAAAAAATCCTTAAGTCAAACCATAAGTTGGGGACTGTCTGAATTATGTTTTTCCTATACATACATATCTATAATAAAGTTTAACATATAAATCAATTAGGAACAATAAGAGATCAACAATAACAATTAAAAAAAGAATAATTCTATCAATGCACTGTAATAAAAATTATGTAAATATAGTCTCTATCAAAATATCTTATTGTAACCAACCCTTAACTTGCAGTAAACGGCTTGGTGTCATTCGTTTCAGCAGATCCCTTGCTTAAATCTTCACATAGTCTCAATGTTTCCTGTGTACACATTTTTGTTATCAATTGGAACATTTTTTGTTCATGTTTTCCACCCACAAATTTAGTGACTTTTTAACTTAACTAAATAAACACTTACCATGCACTGTGGCTATAACTTTTGCAGTTTGAGATGGGACAGCAAAATTTACACAAATTCCTTTTTCTTTCTTCACAATTTCATGAATAGATTTGTTTTTACCATTGACCTTAGCAACCTGGGCATATACATTTTTTTTTCTTTTCTTTGTAAGTCAAAAACTTTCACCTTTTCACTTAAAGGAAGCACATTGTGGTATATCTCTTTTGGCATATCCCAATTACCAGTATAACTACTTTTGAGCTTTGTGGCCATTAGTAAGTAAAATAAGGGCTACTTAAACACAACCACAATACCATGAAAGACTGATGTGATCACTGAGAAAGCAACTAAATGTCTAAAGGCAGGGAGCATATACAGCACAGAGACACTGGTCAAAGGGACTGAGCAGGATGGTGTGAAATTTCATCCCAATATCCATAATGGAACAAAATTTAAAACCTAAGAACTTATTATTATTTCTGAAATTTTAAAATTTATAAATTCAAAATCAAACCATAAATTTATAATTTAAAAATTATAAAACTTATTATTTCTGGAATTTTTCATTTAATGTTTTTGAATCACAGTTAAAACAGGTAACTAAAGTGTAACTGTGGATAAGGGGAGACCACTGTATAGTCAGTTTTGATTTTTCCTTCCACGGATTTATTTAAGGTAGGATCTATTTAATTAAAAGAAAACAAAAGTTGCCTTTAAAAGAAAAGCTATACAAATACAGTATAAACTTTATGAATTTGGTGAGCTGACACAAAATTACATGTACGACACTATTTAAATAAGCCAGTATTTGATAACTGGTTTATCTTTCCTAAGTACCATTAAATTATCAATAACACATTATTTTGGGGGGCATTCTCTATATGCTTCCAGACAATGCCTGCAGAAAACAATCTCTCTGATTAAGTTATAATAAGGTGCTGAAAAAAATCAAATGCTGAAAGCCTGACAAAAGTTTGCAATATCAAGTTGGTCTGGGACCTCAACCTGCCAAAGCTGAAACATTACAGAGATCTCGCAGAGGTCCCTAATGTTTTAAAGTCAGTGTTCTTAGTGTCAAAAGAAATACCTAATAGTACTGTGTATTAAACAGTCAGGTTCAAACAACTTAATACTGAAGGCCTAAAAACATAGTAGCCTTTAAAAAATACACAAATTGATAAAAAAATATTTAATTTTATTCTTCAAATAACTATAATTACTTATTTTAATGAGATCTGTACACCCTGCTGGGCATTGCACAATGTCTCAAATGTTGGAATTCGATTGGACACTACCCTCATTTCCTGTTGTACATTGATTTCCTTATGGTACTTGCTTTTTATCACAGCAATGACCAAAGTCCAGCTGACAAAGACATGACATAACTGAAAGGAATGTAGTCCAATCAAACTACTACGTTGAAACAGCAAACTACTGCAAGCTAGTAGTTAGTTCAGTGTCAGACTAATGTTGAATATCACCGTGTGTCTTTAAAATTTTTAATTACCTCATGACACCTAAGATATTTGCTATGGGGTCCCAGGGTGCCCTGGCACATAGTTTGAGAATAGTTGCCTTAGTATCTTCTGTCTGAACTCTTACTTAGGCTACATTTTATTTTAAACACCTTAAATTTATCCAATGACTCTGACTGACAAAATAAATAGATCTACCGTTAAACCAGAGACTATGTACCTCCAGGTTTCCCCCTGCCCCCAAATAAAACCTTCAACTCTATGAGTATATAATTTTTATGAAGGATTCAACTGTGAGAAAAAACTGTCCGCAAGGGCAGTAATATCCAATCTGTGAATCAGTGATTCTCAACAGCACAACCTATCAGAACTTCTAGATGGGAAAGGAATCAAAATCAGAATATATAATTACTAAAATTATTTTATCTTGAAATAAATTATTTCAACCCCTTTTCCCCAATAACAAAAATAGATACTAAAGCTTGATAAATATAACTGTTGTTATGGACCAAGAACTGGAAATATGCATTTAAATATATATAAAAACAAAAATCTTTATCTTTCTAATGCATGCCTTCCTTTAATTTCATTTGAAATTTAACATATTAAATGTGAAAATTAAGAATAAACCAATGCAAACTGACTAATGTTTTTCTCCAAAATAACTTTCACTGACCCCAGTTAAGAATCCATTCCATGGAGAGCAAAATTTACCCATGTATCAAACCAGATCTACCATAGCCACACTTCAAAAAAACGGCTTTTTACTTGTACTTGTGTTAAAACATGAGCTTATATATAAAGACATTACAAAAAAAAGCTTCATGAAATTCATTATTTTATCTCTTTTATGAATGTCATTTAGTATGCCATCTACTGCTTCAGACAGGGACTTCTTTACCAAAATACACAGGAGAAATACTCTCTGTTCTGGGTATCAGGAAAGCTGAAAAACAGACTTTTGCCTAACCAATACTACATTGTGCAACCTAACACTTTTCCTATTCTTTGGTTACACACATGCTTAAAATAGTTGCCATTAAGCCTCCCTAATGACCAAATATGCCATTTAAAATCACACTAATAAGGAAAGAAGGTAAAAAAGAAAAGATAATGGCATTGATTTGTTGATTCTCTTTATTAATCCAATGATTTGCCAAGGATATGTTTTAAAGAAGCTAGTATGAATGTGTACTCAGATACTACATTTTATAGAATATTGAACATATCTAGGTAATTCTAATCCAACATATACAATGTGAAAAGAGAGATGCCAAGTGACATTATCTATGCTGTCAGTTAAGACTGGAATCTATAAGCTAATCTTTGCCATAAAAATATTGGATGGATTTATAATTTCAACTCCAATGAATCTCAACTATAAATTTATTCTTGATCTAAATATTAAAATACTTTACCTAAAACGTAAGTTGTTTTAGCTATTGATAGGAACAAACACACAAAAAGTAAATAAAAATTAAAGTTTGAGGCACCCTGATAATGTATTTTGGGGGATGGGAATAAAGTTTTATATGCAAGAATGCACCCAACATGTAAAGTAGGGGCATCCAATAAAAATATAATGCAAGAAACAAATATAAGCCCCTGTAATTTTAAATTTTCTAGTAGTCATATTCAAAAAGATTTTTAAAAAATGTAATTATGTTAAGCCCTGGCCAGTTTGGCTCAGTGGATAGAGTGCTGGCATACAGATTGAAGGGTCCCAGGTTCGATTCCCATCAAGAGCACATGCCCAGGTTGCGGGCTCGATCCCCAGGATGGGGCATGCAGAAGGCAGCTGATCAATGACTCTCTCATCATTGATGTTTCTATCTCTCTCCCTCTTCCTTCCTCTCTGAAATACATAAAAACATATCTTTAAAAAATATGAAAATCTGATCAATATAATTTAAACTAAATAAATAAAATGAACAAAAATCTGCCTACATTTTAAGAATCGAGTTCAATCTCCCATATTACAATAGTCTTGACTAGTCTTCATTAACATTT
>NW_006298623.1:687270-696075 GCF_000327345.1 Myotis davidii
GCTGCCTCCTGCGCACCCCCTACTGGGGATAGAGCCTGCAACTGGGCATGTGCCCTTCAAACCAGATGGGACCCTTCAGTCTGCAGTCCTACACTCTATCCACTGAGCCAAACCGGTTTCGGCTGTTTGCCCTTTTTAAAGTCAAAGTTGGCCCTAGCTAGTTTGGCTCAGTGGAGGAGCATTGGAGGCATACAGATTGAAGGGTCCCAGGTTCGATTCCCATCAAGAGCACATGCCCAGGTTGCGGGCTCGATCCCCAGGATGGGGCATGCAGAAGGCAGCTGATCAATGACTCTCTCATCATTGATGTTTCTATCTCTCTCCCTCTTCCTTCCTCTCTGAAACCAATAAATATGTATTTTTTAAAAATATATAAAAAATGTAATTATCTTAAGAGTACATCTAAAACATTCATTTCAACATGTAATCAATATAAATTACTTAGTACTCAGTTATTTTACATTATTTTGTATTAAGTCTTCGAAATCTGGAATGTATTTTATATGTACAGTACAATTAAATTGGAACTAGCCATATTTTAAGTCCTCAACAGTGACAGATGGCTAGTGATTATCAATTGAAAATCTCAGGTCTAGAAACAACAGAAAAATTCATGCTGAGTGACTTAGCTGTATATTCTCAAAGAGTACTTAATATGATGTACACACAGGTCTCATTTTCATGCTCAAAACATTGTTTTATACTTATATTCTAAAATTTAATAATATGAATCCTTTTGAGTTATAATTTTATAAAAGGTTTTAAAAATAATTTAAAAATCAACTCCAAAGTTAAAGAGAGAATACTCCAGTCAGTTTCAAAAGCACCAAGTGAAAGGACGAATTTTCAGGAAAGAGCACTTGTTTCAGTTCACTTTTTGGGAGTGTATTAATCTTTACAGTGTACACTAAAACAGGAACAAGATAGTTAAAAGGGTTGTTACTAGGAAATAACCTGGCAATTATCAGCTGGTATTCAGATTTATGTATAACATACATTCTAATAATCACAATAAGGTACCTGTGCCTCACCTTAATGAAAGCTGCTCTCAGTGTCTGAGCTGCAGACAGATTTACTCGTTCTAGCTGCAATAAAAATTTTAAATCAAAATTAGTATCAATTTTCTTAGAAAAAGCGACATTTCTGATATTCCCTTCTATAGTAAGCACATTGATACACACATCATTCAACTAACAAAAGTATTTGCTAATTAACTCTAAATCACCATAATTCTTCAAAGAGAAGAATTATCTAAAAATTTCATTAGAAACCATGAAAACTTAAGGTATGTATATCAGTTCTTTATTCCTTTTTTGAAAAAGTAAGAAACTTATTTTATTTATTTTAAATAAATAAATGTACTTTATTTATTTTTAGCAAAAGCAGTTTATTGATAGACAGACTCCCTTTAGCAGAGAGGAAAGGAGCCCAAGTGGGTTGCTCAGAAACACTGTACTTTAAAGACAGATTTTAAGATAAGCACAGAATCAAAATAATATAAAATCCCTATAGAAAGAATAAACACATTTGTGAGTGTGTGTCTACTGAATATAAAATGACCAATACAAAGAAAACATTTGCTACTTAAGATTCTTTGTATTTAGCACCATACTCCTTCTTAATTGCTTTTCAATCCCCTCAGCCAAGGATTAAGCTGAGATTAGTCTATTTTATTAATTAGCAAATAGTGCAGATAAAAGGTTTGTTTGACACTCAAATTGATGACTGTGGATCATCCGGGATTTCAGAGATGCTTATATCTGTCCTGTATTTTATCAGGATTAAAAAAGAGTTACCTAAAATACTAAATCAAAAGTTCAATCCAAATGCTTCTAATTTTTGTCAACTATGTAAGGTTTATAATTTTGAAAGATAAAATGACCATATTAGACACTTTATACAATTCACTTTCAGTGGCCAAAGAAGGTATACAATTTCATAAAAACCAAAAACACCTCTAATTGCCAAGCTTAAAATAACTATTTTCAGTTAAATTCAGATTTCTTTAGTCCCTAAGAATTAGGCCAGTTAACTCAATAAAACTCAAAGTATTTATTTTTTATTTGGGACAATATTAAATGTTCAAAAGCATTTTAACCTTTATAAATTTCTATGCAAATAGAAAATTTCAACAGAAACCTTATTAACCTATTACGCAATAAATATTCCTTTCAATCTCAAGGCAATGAAAATGTAGGTTTTCCTTTATAAACAACACACAGGATGGGGCAAAACTAGGTTTACATTTGTGAATACTGGAAATAGTTTATTCTTGTACTATTATTTATTGTATTTTTCCATACAAATGACTATAAACCTACTTTTGACCTACCCTATACACACACACACACACACACACACACACACACACACACACACACACGAAATCTCCAACACCACTTTATCTCCAAAAATAAAAAGTGGAGTATTTAACTTAGCTTCTTACACATCTTGCAAAATGTAACATTGTCTTTAGTAGGCAAAAGGGAAAACACAAGGGGACAAGTTAGCAAATATAGCAAAAAAGCAACTCTATGAGGAGTTTATAAACAACACCACTTTATCTCCAAAAATAAAAAGTGGAGTATTTAACTTAGCTTCTTACACATCTTGCAAAATGTAACATTGTCTTTAGTAGGCAAAAGGGAAAACACAAGGGGACAAGTTAGCAAATATAGCAAAAAAGCAACTCTATGAGGAGTTTATAAAATTAACAAAGGTTTATCTCCAAAAATGAATTTTTTCCCCACCAACACCACTTTATCTCCAAAAATAAAAAGTGGAGTATTTAACTTAGCTTCTTACACATCTTGCAAAATGTAACATTGTCTTTAGTAGGCAAAAGGGAAAACACAAGGGGACAAGTTAGCAAATATAGCAAAAAAGCAACTCTATGAGGAGTTTATAAAATTAACAAAGGTTTATCTCCAAAAATGAATTTTTTCCCCACAGAATTCACTTGGTTATAATTAATACAACTGAAGATTAAAATAACAACACAGCTCTTCTGATCTCAAGTTCTTGTTATGCAGGCTAGGCAGAAGGAGACAGGATGAATGTTTCCACCCTGATAGAAACCTATTTCCTTATTTGGGTTAACACCACATTCTGACCTCTTTCAACAAGTCAAAGGTCTGAGTCACATGTGTGCCTTCAATTATCAACAATATAACCCATTCTGTAACGCCCTGATATGTGAAAGGCACAAGGCCAGGAAAAGAGATCAAGAACAGTCTGTGAAGAACTCATAGAATTAGCCAACTTCCCTTACCATCAGCATCTCTAGATTTCTAGATTAAGTTTACATATGTGTACCTTAGGAAAGGGGAAGGTCAGAGGTAACACACTAAATCAAATCTGTGAGCTATGAAGCATCTCACCAGAGCTCTAAGATGAGTCATTCTGGGATACATTCTATACCCACATATCTTGTAATAAACCCACTAGGCTTTATAGCTATGTGATATCCACATTCCCCAGGGAGTACCAGGTACATAGGCACTATACATATTTTAATCGAACTTCATTTCTCATAAATTTATCTAAACTGTTCTGGAATCTATAATTTCAGCCTGTAATACTTAGGTAGCAAGATACGGTTTTCTTTTCTCTATTAAAAGTGCTTCTATATTAGGCCTCTCACTTGAGATACATGATTTCAAAATAAAATCATGTTTATCTTACTAGTACCTTTCATGAAAATATTAGGTTCCAGTAATATTCTAACAGCTATCATTTACTAAGAACTTATTATACAGCGTATTTTTATAAAGTATCTCTAATCCTCACAATAAATATGGTACTAGTTATCATCATCTCCATTTTACAAAAGAAGTAACTCAGTTTGCATAAATTTATGCAAATATTAAAAAGCTAGTAGGTTGAGAAAGGATTCATACTGGATCTGTCTGGCTCCAAAACCTCATGCATAAGACACTAATGCTACCCTGCCTCCCTGTACTCACCCTCTCCAGATGGGAGTCTACCCTATCATTGAATCTCTTCAACTACTTAAGAACCAATAAATTTCTGAGTTTCTACCATGTGTAAGAGAGATAGTGTGAGAGAGACACATCAATTGGTTGCCTCCCACATGTGCCCCAACTGGGGCCGGGGATGGAATCTGCAACCCAGGTACATACTCTTGACTGGAAATTGAACCCGAGACCCTTGGGTTTGAGGGCTGACACTCTAACCACCGTGAAAGCCAGGCCAGGGTAAGAATTATTTTTTAGCCTCATTTTACATGTAAAAAAAAATAAGACAAAAATATATAACCTAGTAAGTGACAGAGAAGTAATTCAAATGTAAATCTTAACTATGATCACCTTTGGATGGTGGTATTGCAGGGGAAACCCATGCCTTCACTGTGAAAAAGTATGTTTACTATGCTCAAAATCTGGGATTTTTTTTTTTTTTCGACTAGGAAAAAATAAAAAGGACAGGTAGGCAGGTAAAGCTGCCGAAGTATTCTCAGGATTCATTTCCTTATTGATAAATTCGGAGTTGTATATGCTGCTGAGAGCAGAAATAGTTGATTTGGATTCTTCTAAATAGAATGATACTAATTAGTTATTCATAAGTGCCATTTTGTGTGATTTTTTTAATTTTTTTAATTGATTTTTTACAGAGAGGAGGGGAGAGGGATAGAGAGTTAGAAACATCAATGAGAGAGAAACATCTATCATCTGCCTCCTGCACACCCCCTACTGGGGATGTGCCCGCAACCAAGGTACATGCCCCGGACCAGAATCGAACCCGGGACCTTTCAGTCCGCAGACCGATGCTCCTTCCACTAAGCCAAACGGCTAGGGCATTGTATGATTTTTTAATAAACAAAAGTGTAAAACTTTGATGATCTGAAATTCACCTTTGGTTGCAAAATTGCTATTTCTGTCTCAAAACACCTACTTCTTCATACAGTGTATTTCCCCTTAAATAATTCCTCCAAAAGTCATGGGAAAATAAGATATATGGTATATCTTTGCCTAGAATGAAGAAATGAAGCATACAACTCTCTTCTTCCATATATAAAGAATTAGTGAAAAGTAGTAAGTACCTGAAAACCTGTTCTAACACTTGGCATTAGATTTTTATAAACTCATTCCATAATGCAAACAAGAGACCTATTTCACAGTACATTTACAACACATGCAATACACTTGGACTCTGAACTCTGCAGCTGCTGTTAAACAAGTCCACTCCTTCAGCTGTCCTAGCATAACTTCATTACGTTTAGCAAGCATCATGCTCCCAGAATGCCATAAATAACTTTGCCTTGTGAGCTAGAGTACCAAAATTTCCTCAGGTGTAAGGATGTACTACTGTCTAAAAATCTGTTCTACAAGATGACTGGGAGATCCATCATTGTTATTATTATGGACGTAATGTTATGATGAGAATGCATAAGCTTTTTCACTCTTATATTACACTAGAGGCCTGGTGTGCACGGGTAGGATCCCTAGGCCTGGCTGGCACAATTTGAGAATTAGACCCTGAGAATTTGATGTAGTATCTCTCAGTCTGCAACTTCTAGCCATTTCATTTTAAAAATTTACTTCTAACAATTAGTTCTTGAACCAACTACGAATCATTTGGCGACGTATTCTAATTCTGGGCCCATTAACCTACATATGTTTTTAGATCTCATCTGGAGAGAATCACTGCCTTTATTTCTGAAAGATTTACTAGTCCATTCACAGCCGTTTATTTTTCTTTCAAGTTAATTTTCCTTATACCAAATAAATTAGGAAAGTTGTATTAATCCCAACAGAGGGCCTTCCAGCTGCCAGCCAGGGCTTTCCTTCGTTATGCAACGGCCCCTGGTGGTCAGTGCATGTCATAGCGAGTGATTGGTCTCCCGGTGGAACTCCCATGGGGATAATTTACATATTAGGCATATATATATATATATATATATATATGACAAAATTTAGTGATTAATTTACCTTCAGAGTAAAATGTTCACCCCTACTGTGGTACTACTTTCTTCAAGATTAATTTGACAATCACTTATCTTTAAATCTGCATAGTACAGACAAACAATGACAAACTAATTTCCCAATTAGATTTATAGAAAAATCCTCCTTTGAACTATAAATATCAACTAACTGATTAGGTATCTTATTTAATTTCACCTCTATCAAAGAGAAAACCTACTATTACTAATATTCCTAAAAGCCTATTCATTCTGTACTCTCTTTTAAAATACATGACAGAAATAATTATTTAAAAAAGCTTGATACCATGTTTGATCAATAAATTAGGAAAGTTGTATTAATCCCAACAGAGCATTTCACCAGAATGCTACATCCTATACAATTATTTTCCAAAGTCAAGACTGAAATAAAATCCACTTTCCATATGTAAAAAAATATAACCGAAATTGTTAGGAAAAAAGCTTTTCTCATTCCTTTTCATTAACTAAAGGATCAAACTGAAACTCAGAAATTTAACTGCCCTTCCAGCAAGAAAATACTCAACGTAACCAGATAAATACAGAATAATCTCCCAAAACAACTTGGCCCCATAGCCACTGAGTTAGCCATAGAGTTAGACTATAGACAAGAAAAGAGGGAGTACCTCTGGCAGGAACTGTCATGATGGCTCTGAAAATACCTGAGAAGTCCAAACACTAATCATCAAGATAGATTACTCACCAGTTTTTAGGGATTGTCTCCTTACTTCTTACCTGGTACGAGGATCATTAAATAGTTTATTTGCTTAAGTATCTGTATTCCCTAAGATTCTTATAAGAAAGGTTGTTGCTTATTTTTCCGTCTACAGTTCCAGACCCTAGCAGAACACTCAATGAATAAATGGTTGGCTTTTAGTAAATATTTACTAATCAGAAGGGAAACACTTGCTTTTAACAATAACTCTAGCCTTGCAACAAATGGGTAAAGTATTAAAACACAATGTTGGAATTAATTACTGGAGTGTCTGCGATAGCTGCCAGATATAGGTGTAACCAGCACTAAAAGGGGGCCTCAGAAGCTAAGCATGGTAGCAGTATAATAGAAACAGGTTTTTCAAAAGATGCCTCCTACTTGCTTCCTCCTTAGTAGCAAACTTCTTAATTTCCCAACCTCTTTTGCAGCTAGGTGTGGTCATAAGATTACATTTTTGCCAATGAGACATAAATGGAAGTCTTGTATAGGACATTCAAAAAGGTTCTTAAGAAAGCAGAATCAGTTAGAGGTAACACACACACACACACACACACTTTTTTTTTGCTCTTTCCAGGAAACAACTTAGGACAGTGGTTCTCAACCTTCCTAATGCCACGACACTTTAATACAGTTCCTCAAGTTGTGGTGACCCCCAACCATAAAATTATTTTCGTTGCTACTTCATAACTGTAATTTTGCTACTGTTATGAATCGTAATGTAAATATCTGATCTGCAGGATGTATTTTCATTGTTACAAATTGAACATAATTAAAGCACAGTGATTAATCACAAAAACAATATGTAATTATATATGTGTTTTCCGATGGTCTTAGGCGACCCCTGTGAAAAGGTCGTTCGCCCCCAAAGGGGTCTCAACCCACAGGTTGAGAAGCGCTGACTTAGGATGATGAGCTCTAGGGACCATCCCACATACTGAAGTGACCTTGATAATGGAAGACCAGTACTAAGATGATGGGACAAAAGATAGGAACCTGAGTTTCAGGTGATACTGTGCCATAATACTAGCTCTAGTCCACTTACTTCCAGAATTTTTTATGTAAGAGAAATAAATTTTACCCAAGCCACTGTTTTTCATTTTCTCCTTTGGTCATTGAGCCTAACACTATTAGGAGACAGTGTTTGAAGTTCAAAATATTTGTCTGAAATGGAAACTAAACTAAGTCTCTAGATTTCAAATTGAAGAGGATGAACCACTCTCTACTGACCCCAAGACATTAGATCATAAAATAGATCAAATACATTATGAATAAACCTAATAATGTAGGAGAAATGGTTTTTAAACTCATGATCTTACTCTAATATAATTATTTTACAAAAAGAGATGAAAAATTATGGGAAATGGTAAGGGCTTCCAGGTTGTAGCAGCAACAATAAGGTTAATGGCATCAATAGCTTTATAATTAATTAGATTAATAAAACAGAAAAAAAAAACAAATCACCCACAAACCCACAACTAATTAAATAGATAAAAAGCCTAAAGCCACAGAATTCAGAGTCCTAGATTCTAGTCATAGGTAATTTCAGGAAAATAATTTCATATTATCAGGACCTTAGGTCACCATTAAAAGGCAGAGGAGAGTGATTACATTATACTTAAGAAACTTGCACAGTTCCAGAATCCTCTACACACTTTAACATATATTAATTTAAAAGAAAAACCAAAATGTATTAATATTATTAAGTCCTACAATATTTCTAAAATAAAAAAAAAAACAACATCTCTAAATACAAAGCACCTTTATGTTTCATTTATCGGTAAAAATGTTTGTGGCTACTGACTATAACTCAGTAGGATAATTTGTGCCTGCTCCTCTGGCTATCTAATGTGCTTGTCCTCAACTCTTCAGCTGTCTAACCCTTCCATAACCCTTTCAGATCTTTAGCATGTCTCTTCTTCAGTGAGGCCCACCCTGACCTCCAAAACAGGCTCTACCTATTTTTTTTTTTAACTTCATAGCAATTACCACAATTTTCATTTATCTAATTATTTGTATTCTTTTAGTTAATGTCTCTCTCTCTCAAACTACAATGAAACCTCTAGAGAGGGAACAATTATATCTAGGACTCTCACCCCACTGTTTTATTCCAGTCCTGGCATAATACCTAACACAT
>NW_006298623.1:696727-701938 GCF_000327345.1 Myotis davidii
TCATCCAAGGGCTCCTGGACTGTGAGAGGGCACAGGCCGGGCTAAGGGACCTCCCCACCGGAGTGCACAAATTTCGTGCACCAGGCCTATAGCACATTTATAACTATGAAATGTACAGTGTGTATGAAATACAAGTAAAGAATTAAGAATAAAGAATTAAAGTGTATAACATTTTCATTAAAACGCCTTTTGCTATTTGTTCACTGATTCTGTCATCTAAAAATAACAATAAAAACATAAGTACCAAATAATTTAAGGAAAATCTTAAAACTGGAAAATTGCTACCAAATGTGGTCCATCTGGGGAGAAAAAATGTTACTTAATTCTGCCAATGGTACTTTTTGAACCTAAAACAAGAAATCCATAGACACTAGTAGTCCGTAATTAAAATGTCACAATTCAATAATATAAGAGAGAAATTTTACCTTGAGGGGTTAAGGAAATATGTTGCTTCTTAAGAGAAAGCAACTATATTTATTCCCTTTGCTAGGCTAAAAAAATAAGCCTAATTATAAAGAGGAAGTGTAACAGTAGTCACTTATCTATCTATATAGTTACAAAACAATCAATTTGAATAATTTCTACCATTTGCAAAGCATTCTCATATTATAAAACATTTTCACATGCATTTAATCCTTATAACTTATTTACAGTAATTATCATTCTAATTTTACATGAAAAAGAAGGCTCAGAGATAATAATTTGCCCAAGATCACACATGCAGAGGCCTAATACTGGATCCGAGTACTTAGAATCCAGATCTGATTCTCCCCCATCATAAAATCAAGTCTGAATTATAAACAAAGAACCTGAGTTCATCCACCCAAGAAAATACCCAGAAATAGAAGTTATTTATTTACTGAATAAGTATACGTTTAGCACCTACCATTTGCAAGATGCAGTTGGGGATGAATACATGTCCTAATCATTAACAATTTACCCGGGCCAGACTGTGAAAGACCTAAGCAGTTTGAAAGTATTATCAAAGGCCTGGCGTACTTATAGCTTCAAAATTCTCCAATAATCCATCCCATTTGAGAACTGCTTACTATCCTTCCATATCCCAACCAGTGAAGGGGAACTCAACACCTACTTGAACAGTCTGGTTCTTCCATTTCTGGTAGTTCTAAACATAGACAGTTTGTCCAATTTCTGAGCTGACGTACGCTCCCTGACTTCACAGAACAACAACAAAACAAGGCCAATTCCTAAATTTTATTCTAGGGCAAGAGAAAATCATTACCTGATCAGACCACTGATTTAAGTAGATTGTTTGGTCATAGCATTAAAAATAGAATGGCGGAACAGAAACTGAAGGCAGGGAAAACATGTATCTTTACAAGAGATCAACAAGACCTGAATAATAAGTAAGAGGAAGTAGGTAAATATCAGTTGTGGCCCTACTGTTTCTATTTAACTACCTAATAGGCCATTTGGTAACCTACTTTTCCACTTAGAAATAAATTGTGAATACTTTTTTATAATAAATTTGGAACAAAGGCTAGGGGCTGAAATACAGAGAAACTGGTCAAAATGAAAATGATGGGTACTGTACGCACAGTTTAACAGTAAAAGAAGGCATCTACTATATCAATGAAAAAAGCAAGTAAGAAATAGCAGGACAGGGTCAACAGAACCTGGGAAGCTATCTCACTGGGTGACAGAAAAAGAAATCATTCACTTATTTAATAAATATTTATTCATTACCTACACAGCATTAGGTCTGGTACTAAACAGAGACCAGTAAACAAGGCTAGACAGTTTCTGGCTTCATGAAGTTTATATACTATGGAAGGAAACAGAAAATGAACAATTGTGAGTATGACACAGGGGAGAAGTCAGGACGCTATACGATGGGAAAATGAGATGAGAGAACCAGCATCACAAAAACCAGGTGTTTCAAATACTCCCAAGTATGGACAACAAGTTTTTAAAGAAATTTATTTGGTTTCTTGGCGAGGTCAAGAATAGCACTCAAAGAGTAGGATCATCTCTGCATGGGCTGATATATTGAGAGAAGTCTACAAGAATCTCAGTAAAAAGGAGGTGAAACAGTAAAGGCGGTTCAATGGGATCATTTTTGTCTTTTACTCTTTCAAACAAATGTGCCTGTCCCTGCATATAAAGACAGAAGGAGATGCAGAAAAGTGTTCACTTTTATGATTCAAATGAATTATATATTTCCTTTAAACCAATTTTACAGTACTATCAACTACTATTTGTCATAAAAAAGACAAAATTATTGCAACACCATTCTGGGCTAAATAGCTGGCTGGCCCACAAAACACTTAATCACCTTTTAATATTGTTTCTGTGGATTAATTTACAACTTTTCAGAACACACATTTACAAATTAGGGCCACTCATAGCTTCATTAGCGTTAACATGAGATTAAAACCACCAATTCCAGTGCACTCTCCCTCCTGTGAGCATGCCTTAGCCTTTCCCCAACAGGCATGCACCTCCTAAACTTTAAGGGACTCCATAAGGCTTTAGACCAGGGAAGCAATGGGCAGCAGCAGTTTGTCCCAGGCAAACCTGAACCTGTCTCAAGCCGCCCTTCTCTTTGACTGCTTAGTGAGCCAAAGCAGCTCAGCCTAGGCTCATTTCCCCACCTAGTCTCTCTTCTGTTATCCTAGGCCAGAGATGGCGAACCTTTTGAGCTCGGCGTGTCAGCATTTTGAAAAATCCTAACTTAACTCTAGTGCCGTGTCACATATAGAAATTTTTTGATATTTGCAACCATAGTAAAACAAAGATGTATATTTTTGACATTTATTTTATATATTTAAATGCCATTTAACAAAGAAAAATCAACCAAAAAAATGAGTTTGCATGTCACCTCTGACACGCGTGTCATCGGTTCGCCATCCCTGTCCTAGGCCCTTTCCTGTTTCACTGTCCCCAGCTTTAATAAATGTTCTCCAAAATTCAAAACAAACAAAAACAAACCACCAATTCCAACATGGCTTATTAAACTGTTCTGCTAATTTTAGTTTAAGTTAAAATATGTTGTCATACCTTTTATATACTTCTTCATTTGAGATGGTTAAATGTACAACCTGCAATCACTCCAAGCAGAAAAAGATCCTGCTACCTAAAGAGCAAGGGTCAGCCAAACTGAGGAAGGGCTGAGGCCCTGACCCTTTGAGAAGGTTCCTTCCTTTCAGCATGGGTGTGGCCAGTCAGGCAGCACATTATCAGCCTCTAAGGGATACTGGTTTCTGGGGTGAGTACTGATTATGCATGTATAGTCCACTGATTAAAGATTACTGACCCTAAATCACAAACATGAAAAGACCTTAAAAAGTAACCTCTTCCCCCCTTTAGTACAGCAGAAACCAAAGTTCAAAAAAATGAATTACCCATGATTAAAATTTCTAGCTAATCTATATCTATATCTACCTCTATATCTAATCTATATCTATAAGCCCAGTGACCAAAAGGTGGAACGACCAGAATGACCAGTCGACCAGTCTCTATGACACACACTGACCAACAGGGAGCAGATGCTCAACGCAGGAGCTGCCCCCTGGTGGTCAGTGCGCTCCCACAGTGGGAGCACTGCTCGGCCCACAGCAGGTGCAGCCGCTGGGCTGACCAGGATGAGCAGCACTCCCACCGGCGGGCTGATCCCTGCAGGCCATGCCCCCCACCACTGCACGAATCTATGCACCAGGCCTTTAAGAATAAATAAAAATTACTGTGGGTATGATGCCAACATAGGAAGAACTATTTATTTCCCATTTCAAATGTGTTGCTTTGGGGTAAAAGTTTTCATTTTCAAAGTAAGATCTGTCTCTTGAGTGGTTAGCATCCACAGAATTAACAAAAAAGAAACAGAACTATAGATACTAATTATTTAGATACAAGGTACACTTTTCAAACTTTTCTTCAAAAACAGCCTTTGTGACATGGAGATATCAAAACAACTAGAATATAGGCAACCTATTTATTTAAATTTTCTCCTCATTTCCTTACACATTCAAAATAGCACTGCAAATTTCTAACACAAAGTGAATCAGTTTTACCAGGTGTATCAGTTAATAATGCGGACTTTGCAATCAAAGAAAACATGATAATTTCAAGAGAAACATCAAAAGTGCTTTATTCAAAGTAATGTCCATCCCTAGGTACACATTTCCCCCATCTTTCAGGTAATTTGTGGATACTGTCCCAATAGAACTTTTCTTGTTTTGATGCAAACCATTCAGAGACCCAATTTTCCACTTCTTTGTATGATCTGAAGTGCTGCTCAGAAAGTGCGTGTGCCATCGATTGGAACAGTGGTAATCTGAAGGAGCAAGGTTTGGTGAATACAGTGGGTGGGTTAATATTCCCAGGCAAGATCTTTTAACGAGTCTAACCGGTTTTGAAGTGTGTGATGGTGCATCGTCAGCATGAAGCAAAATTACTTTGCCGTGTCTTCTGGAACATTCTGGTCATTTTACGATCAAAGCGTGGTTCAAATTGATTCTTTGTTGTCAGTAGCCATCGGTATTAACGGTTTCACCTGGTTTTAGAAGCTCATAATACACCATACCTTTCTGATCCCACCAAATGCACAGCATTGTCTTCTTTCAAAAGCAATTTGGCCTTGCAGTTGATGTTGATGGTTGTCCTGGATCAACCCATGATTTTGTGCGTTTGGGATTCTCAAAATAAAACCACTTTTCATCTCCAGTCACAATTCTATGCAAAAAAGACTTTCTTCCGTGCTGTTGAAGCAACATTTTACTGATGACTTTTCGGTTTTCCATTTGTCTTTCGTTCAGTTGATGTGGCACCCATTTTCCTTCCTTTAAAATCTTTTCCATTGCTTGTAAACGATTGGAAATTGTTTGTAGAGCAACACTTAATCTTTATACAAGTTGTTTTTGAGTTTCACATGCATCTTCATGCAATAATGCTTGTAATTGTTGGTCTTCAAACATTTTTGGTTGACCTGGACGTTCTTTGTCTTTCACATGGAAACCATCACTTTTAAAGCATTTAAACCAACTTTCAGAAGTATCTTGAGATGGAGCATGTTCACCATAAGCTTCATTAAGTATAAGATAACTTTCAGCAACACTTTTCTTCAAAATAATGAATTAAAACTTCTCACAAATGCTATTTGTTTTGGCACAAAGTTTGACATTTTTAAGCGTAAAAATATCTATGATGTTAATACCTTCAGAAAATTTGACATGAAGTTTTGAAGCTTGCTTA
>NW_006298623.1:702055-707158 GCF_000327345.1 Myotis davidii
CCCTTTTTTAAAAAAAAAACATGAGAATTCTCGTGATCTGTCTTTATTATTTTTTTTGGAATATATTTTATTGATTTTTTACAGAGAGGAAGGGAGAGAGATAGAGTTAGAAACATCGATGAAAGAGAAACATCGATCAGCTGCCTCCTGCACATCCCCCACTGGGGAAGTGCTCGCAACCCAGGCACATGCCCCTGACTGGAATCGAACCTGGGACCTTTCAGTCCGCAGGCCGACGCTCTATCCACTGAGCCAAACCGGCTTCGGCAAAAAAATCCGCATTATTAACCCATACACCTGGTAAATATCTTGCTAGGCTTAAAACAATTATTATTTGTTTAGAATGGCCAAAAATAGGTTCTTGGCCATTCCAATGCTAAACTCTAGTGCTAGGAGTTTCTGCTCTGCCCAACCAACAGGAGCTTGTTCACTTCAAGAACTATACTTGGATATATCTCAAGCCTCAGAATCAGCATTTCCTGAAACAGCCTCCCTTCACTCCATCTGGGGCATGAGATAACTCTAGAGCCAAAGATATATTTACTTATAAATAAAAAGAGTAGACAAAGGGAAATCTTTGGTACTGATGTATGCAGTTCTTGGGGTGAAAAAGAAGCTTCCTAAGTAAATTTGACACCTAAAATGTTTCTAGGCAGGTCCATTTGTCTTGTTTTTCTCTATTCAGTCAAATCCAGTTCTCAGCCCTCTTACTGTTCCTAAATTCTTATAATTCCTTTAATTTCCCTCCCTAAAGAGAGACGTGTTATTTTGGTTGAATCTTCAACCTGCCCATGAACATTTACCTAAAAGATGTTTATTCATTCTAGCAGTAAACAGAATCCATGTGTTTATGTTACCATTTATAAGTTTTTCTTTTTCCCATTAGAGACATTAGAATCAGCATAGCAAGTATATAGTAGAAGAGTAATATATGTTTGCTGAATGAACAAATTAACGAGATAAGAGATGGGCAATTTATAACCTAAATCAGCCTTGTTAGTACTTTTCAAATTATCAACGCTAGCAAAGCAAAAACACAGAAATCTAATTAATTCTATTAATAAAGTCTGGACCCGGTCACATTTACCAGTTTTTACTTCTAGCTATCCCCAAACTCTTCCTTCTACGCTAAGCTAAGAGAATATAAGTAACAAATAACTGCAAATAAAATCAGAATTCTAATAGAAATTTACATGAATACCAAATAAAACTAAAGAAAAATAAAAGTCAGAGGTTATAAATTCTAATGTTTCATTTTTATTAGGACTGCTGGAATATTTTTTAGATCCTGGGGAAACAACTAGTGTATAATTTAATGGTTCACAAAATTTTCAAAGTGTAAGCATTTCCAACATTAGATTAACCTTGAATTACACATAAGCAAAATCCAAAAAGTTATCTCACTTTTAGCACAAAGCAAAACTTTCTCTATGGGAAAGGGTGCAAGTGATGCAGTTCCCAAATGTCAGGTGACCTAAGCCATCACAGTCACTTCAGTGCCTGCTAAAAACATATTCCCAACACTTCTCAATCAGAATGCCCAGGAAGCTGTATGTTTAGCAGATAGTCCAGATGATCTTGTGAAGAGAATAGGCTGGAAACTAATGGAATGGAAAGAACTATGGCTGGGGTTAGAGACCTAGCAGCTGCTGCTAAAGTCAATCTCAGAGACACAGGTAAAATTAAGTTTAACTAAGCACCTGAGACAGGTTCCAACTTTGTCAAATTTCACTAAATCACTGACCTTGTTTTCTCATCAGAAACAGAAATGGGGTAAAATTATATCATTTTAAGGCCTTGAACTCTAAAATTCAGTGATAAAAAATATTTTAGCCCTAACCGGTTTGGCTCAGTGGATGGAGCATCCACCTGCGGACTGAAGGGTCCCGGGTTCGATTCCGGTCAAGGGCATGTACCTTGGTTGCGGGCACATCCCCAGTAGGAGGTGTATAGGAGGCAGCTGATCAATGTTTCTCTCTCATCAATGTTTCTAACTCTCTATCCCTCTCCCTTCCTCTCTGTAAAAAATCAATAAAATATATTAAAATATTTTATTATGTATTGATATATACTCTAGGCTCAAAAGTAATCTCATGGGAAAAAATTTTTTAGAGAAAAATATCTCATCAGATCATAAAAACTATTATACAAACTCTACTAAGGAAAGCCTTCTCAGTAGTTGGTTGACTTAAGGTTTCAATTAGCTGACAAGCCCTTACTTTCTTCTTAAGCACCTGGCATCATGAATCATACCCACCAGGCTCCTGGATAAACTGAATTTATTCCAAGGCTGTGTAGCTCAGTCTGGCCATTTCACATGGCTGGAAAGGCGAGCATGTGATATCACAATTTACCTTTTAGGGACTTCTCATGTCAAAATGTTGTGGCCACTTCCAAACAAGCGACCAAAGGACTAGAGGAGGAAGCTAGAAAATGGGAGGCAGAGGAAGAAAGTAGGTAGAAAATCCTACTCAGACCAAAATGAGCTGATAGACTTCAAGATATATGTACGTCTCTCTCCTCCCTTTGCAAACTAGAGGCCCGTTGCACGAAGAGATTTGTGCAATAGGCCTTCCCTTCCCCAGCACCTGGGACCGGTTTTCCTCCGGCACCTGGGACCCAGGCCTTGTGGCTCCAGATGGAGCCTTCAGTCATTGCTCTGCTGCTTCACCCCTACATTTGCAAATTAACTGCCATCTTTGTTGGGTTAATTTCCATCCTCTCCTGATTGGCTGGTGAACATAGTAGAGGGATGGTTAATTTCCATGTTTTCTATTATTAGGTAAGATTATATTTTCTCTAATTCAAGGTCTTCTATTCTAGTGTTTTCTTTTTAAAGAAGGTAATGGGAAACTCAACCTCCCTGAACATGTAATATGCCAGTTTAGTATTTATTGAATCTTGTATTTAGGGACATCTGGAAACAATCTCTTATTAATGGTAAGTGTAATATGTGACACTTTGCCACTGTGTTTGTTTATATATACCAAACTGTTTTTAGGCTACTTCGAAATATAAAAGGGATAATTTGTGCAGAGAGGTATGGGCAAAGAGCATAACAATTAAAATCTGAAAGCAAGGGTTCACATACTGGCACTAACTGTAAATCATAAAAACCATCATGTCTCTCTGATCAAGTCATTTCACCTCTCTATGCTTTAGTCTTCTACAATATGAACAAAAACTGAGCTGTATACTTGAAAGGGATGTGGCTAGAATAAAAGATGAGGCAATTTTTAAATCAAACCACAAAGCCTCTATATTAAATATTTCATTTTACTAAGTTACTAAACACTGTATTTTTGCTTTTGTTGTTGTTGTTAATCCTCACCCGAAGATATTTTTCCATTGATTTTTAGAGAGAGTGGAAGAGAGATGGAAAGACGGAAACATCGGTGTGAAAGAAACACATTGATTGGTTGCCTCCTACATGTGCCCTGACCAGGGCCCAGGCCAGGGCAGAGCCTACAACTAAGGTAAGTGCCCTTGACCAGAATCGAATCTGGGTCCCTTTGGTCTACAGGCCAACACTCTATCCACTGAGTCAAACCAGCTAAGGCTATTTTTGCATTTTTAAAAAGCAATTCAAAGTAAGTACACATTCCACAAAAAATTATCATCTCATTGTAAGGAATACGCTACTCAATCAATTTTTTTAAAGGCACTCTCACTGTTATGCCACAATTTTTGAGTATCTGATACCATTAACTTGTTGAAGGATTCCAGCTTTACTGTTTTTAAAAACAAGATAAAAAAATATAATCTTCAACATCTCTGTAAACATGTCTGACCAAATAAGCATTTGCTGAGCTATTAATTAACAAAGGTTTTAACTAAAAACATCACCTGAAAATTGAGCTAAGATATCTTTGAAAACAGAAAACACTGGCAAATTAGAGCACAATGAACCATGAAGGAAAGAAGTAAAAATGCTTTATTAACTTTATCATTTTTTGTTACTCTTCGTATATCTGTCACAGATAGGTGTTCCTTAACTAATAATATGCAGCCATGGTGCTAAACATATGCTCTACAAATACTCATTTAACACTTACAATTGACTTTTCTGCCAAGGATTAAGTGAGAGCTAAAGTTCTAAGGAAAACTTCAAAATCCACAATGTTACCTAAAGGAAAACAGGACTATGACTGTTTCTGTTATATCTAGCCAACATTAACAGTACTGTCATTAGAGAAGGAGTAGTAAGCACAGGGACTCTAGAACTAGACCTGTCTGGACTTAATCCTGGGCCTACCACTTACTAGTTGTATGAACTGGAGTAAGTTTTCAAACTTCTGTGCTTCAGTTTCCTCATCTACTACAAAATGGGAATAACAACAGTATTTCTCTCTTAAGGTTGATGTTAAAATTAAATGGAACAGTGAATGGCACATAGTAATTATTCAGTATTAGCTATTATCATTAACTACACTGTAATCTAGAATGACAAGATCAGATCCCTTTCCATAAGTCAGATCTCCCCACAATCATCTAGCCAAGGGATCAAGGACTTATAAAAGCCACATAAATAGGAAAGATAAGTGATTTTAAGTATCTTTAAAACAGCAGAAGGTTTGTTTGCTCCTTTGTTTTACAAATAAAATAATTTATCAAACTCTATATACTAGTCTAAAACACTAAAACTGTTCATTCATCCAATGTATTAAGTAACTATAGTTTACCAGCCCCTTTCTCTCTTAGGCACTCTTAAACATCCTTTTCTCCACAATTTGAAAAACACTACTCTAGGATAATCAGTCCAGAAGCATTACAAATAAATCATTTTGAAGAACAAAGGTGAATGGCCCCAGTAGTGAGGATAAGGGTTGGCAAAAGATATTTGAACCCCGAGTTTCCCATAACTCAGACAGTTCCAGATCTCCAAATTTACCCTTACTCTTGTCATATGCTTATACATTTAAGAAACTTACTTATTAAAACCTTAAAATTTTAAAGCAAAAACTGCCATTATATATTATCTAGTCCAATCTCTAAATTTCACAATTTAGAAATAGAAGTCCACAAAAATTCACATTAAGAAACAAAATAGAATGGTGACAGATATTTTAAACAAATATATAGCCTACTAGAGGCCCGGTGCGC
>NW_006298623.1:707200-722458 GCF_000327345.1 Myotis davidii
CTGGATTGCCCCAAAGAGGTAGGCTGTATGTAAGCACTGGGCCACAGGAATCCTGGTGGAAGCTGCGAGGAGTGGCTGCCGGGCCCTGCCCCCGCAGCACATGCACGGGGCGTTTGCAAACCCCACCTCCACTGTGCACGCAGCCATCTTGTGACAGCGTGAGGGCATCACACAGTGAGGGCGTGACAACTACTTAGCCTTTTATTAGTAAGGACTGTACAGAGGACATGTTAGTCTGCTAAACTGAACTATTTCTAGACTAATCTGTCCTCCTTTGTTTCATCCATGAGTCAATCAATTTATAGTCAAGACCCCCAGAGTCCATGCAGAATGTCTGGAGACCAAAGCCAGTGGGAATGTGCTCTGATCCACAGTCAGTTAGAGTACTCAGCTGTACAAGTTTGTAGATTTTCAATTTGGTACTGCAGAGGCCTCTGATTCACTCACCTTAAAAGTTAAATGTGTCATGTCAGTGTGGCCTTACATATTGAGGAGTACTGTTTCTTAATACAGAAATGAACAAGAAGTAATTAAGTTTTTCTATACAGATGGACAATATAGAACAGTAGATAAGTGCTCATGTTTGAAACAAAGACCCGAGTTTGAATTTTGCTCAGCTGGGTCAAATCATTTGTTAATCTTTCTAAATTCAATGAGAAATTAATGGAAATAGTGATTGAAGTTCTCACCTCACGGGTTACTGAGAGTACTAAATGCACATAAAGCGCTTAATACCCTGGCTAACACACAATAAGCATTCAATTACTGATATTTTATCCAAAATTCTATGAACCTGTCATGGCATCAGGACTGGAAATAGGGAGAGGCAAAGCAGATGCCTAGAGCACAAAGTGGAGCTCTGACTTGCATGACAACAAGCCTCCTTAAATTCTGGACCCTAGGCTCCATGTGCCTTACCCTAGTCCTGCCCCTATATAGCACACACAATGATAGCCTAATACTGATATCACAATATCATAAAGGCCATATGATTACCATACACATCTTTAAAACCTTATCATAAATAAATAATTGGGCCACCAAAAGTTACATATCGCCGAGACTGGTTTGGCTCAGTGGATAGAGCGTCGGCCTGTGGACTGAAGGGTCCCGGGTTCGATTCCGGTCAAGGGCATGTACCTGGGTTGTGAGCACATCCCCAGTGGGAGATGTGCAGGAGGCAGCTGATCGATGTTTCTCTCTCATCGATGTTTCTAACTCTCTATCTCTCTCCCTTCCTCTCTGTAAAAACTCAATAAAATATATTTAAAAAAAAAAAAGTTACATATCATCCAAAACAAATTACATAGTTCTGGAATACTTAAAATAATTTAACCATTAACTGCATTTTAAGACAATTTGCCAAGCCCATGTTGAAATTACTTTTTATTTTTTTAATGTGCATACATCAACTTAATAAAGTTGGGGCCCAGAAACAGACTGAGTGAAATCTAGATATAATCAAGGACCTTAAGATAATTCATAAAAGATAATCTATACAGGGTAATCAAAAGTGGACAACAATAGAATCGAAGGATTCCTTACCTCTGAATTAGCTGATGGGAAATGTGAACAACAAAAATACCAACCATTGGCTTCTAAAATATTTCTGTACAACTAGTTCAGGGTGAAGAACACACATCTCTTTAGTTATGACAAGCCTCAATTATATTTCCTATTCAGTGCCTAAAGTTTTGTCAAAACCAGGTCTGAACAAAATTTAAACAGAAACATTTGTTGGAGGATGGGAAACAAATGTGTCCGCTGAATAGGTCTATCTTTTGCCTATGAAATTCTTAATCTAGTTAGTGGCTCATGAATCAAATAATGCCTAACTGAATATCCTTAAGTATTTAATTGAGATACATCTTTCTATTTTCCTTTTTATTAGTATGTGTGATCTCCTGTTTAAATTTCTCTAATATAATCCCCAAACTCTCCTTTAAAATCCCTTAGAAACTTGACTCAATTTAAGCACTCATACCGGTCCTATGTTCTCTGCTGGAAAGTACAATCTAAGGAGACTATTCCACATGGATCTGCTCTGCATCACTTACAATATTTGATATCTACTAGTTAACTTAATGACTCCTAATTGCCTAAGGTTCTTTATGCAATGTATATTTTCTTTACCTTGTCTTACAAAATTTATTTGCACCAAAATGTTGACACAAGACCCTCAAATGTTGACAAAATACCAGCTCCAGGTAACAAATTGACTCTGGCAGGTTCTATCTTGATAATGACATTTATCAAGAAGATTTATCACCTTTAGCTCCTAATTGATCTCAAATACAAACGCTATTAGTCACAAGAAGAAATAAGGATGAGAATGGTATTTATTTGTTTTATACACAATTCCTCACATAACCTTCACTTGCAAAACTGTAATTCATTGTTAATGAGCACACCAAAATTAAAGTGAGAACTCAGAAATCTCTCAAGTTTTACAATATTGCCGAAATGCTAAATTATTATAAATAAAGGCATCCAAAAAGTATGTGATTTCTGCATAAAAGACCACAGCATTATTCAAAATCCTTTGGAATTAAGAAAGCCTGGCAAAAATCTGAACTGGTATAAGGAGCAGGATAGTCTAGAGGTCAGGTCTGATTCATTTAGCATTCCCAACTGTCTTTTTTATAGCAACCTTATGTAAGTCTATGAAGGCAGCAGAGGTGTGACATTTTAAGGTTTGGCCATTCCTTAATTCCACTGGATTTCCAGTTCATCCTGAAGGCAGGATAAAGCAGGGAAGGATGTTTCAGTGCCAGAAACCAAATGTTAAGTTAGAGAAACTATCATTGTTCCCCTTTCTTAACAACTTTAACCCAAAATTATCAAATGAATTGATGAATGTGAAAGTACTTAATATATCAGAAAGGAGGTGAAGGGGATCAAGAGGTTAAAAACAAAAAGAAATCTGGAAAGAAAAATATATATGTATCAGAAAGGCTAAATGTCCACATAACGGTCTTTCCATGCCCTTCCCCTTCTACCCACTATATTATAAATGTCCTAAAGCAAAGTTTTACTCTGCACAGTTACTCTAAGCAACAGTGTTAGTTGGAGATGTAGTGATGAAAAGTCAGCCACAGTCCATGCCCTTGAGGGTGTGCAGACTTGCAGGGAAGAGAGAAATTAACAAAAATAAGACATGTCAAGCTGCCAGTTTACATAAGTCAAGGAGCAAACCTGCTTTCCGTTTTATATCTATACTAGGGGCCCAGTGCACTAATTTGTGCACCTTGAAAGGAACTATGGGCCGCGAGATTGCAGTAGGCAAAGGGGTGGGTCTAGGCCCATTCTCCGCTCCCCTGCCCGGCCCCTCCTGCCGTGGCCCCTGGTCACCTGTCTGCAGCCCCACTCCCACGCGCTGATGGCACCAGCCTGGCTCACACCTGCTGAAGGCATGAAGCGATTGGGGCTGGATCTGTCAGCTGGTGTGAGCGGCAGCTGCTGCCCAAACACCCCTCAGGAGCAAGGGGAGGTGGAGAAGCCCTCAGGGCGATCAGGGCCAGCAGCCACTGCTTGCACCTGCTGATAGCACTGAGCAATAGGGACTGGCACTGGGCACTGGCAGTGGGTGTGAGCGGCAGCTCCAGCACCAGTTGCGGGTGCGAGTGTGGCCGGAACTGGCAGTGGGTGCGAGAGGCGGCTACCAGCCCCGATATCCCCTCAGGAGCAGGGAGGTGGAGAAGCCCTGAGGGGCGATAGGGACTGGCAGCTGCTGCTCACACCCGCTAACGGCGCTGAGTGATTGGTGCCGGCACCAGGCATCAGCATTGGGTGAGACGGGCAGCTTTGGCTCCAGCAGCAGGTGCAAGCGTCAGGTGGAACTGCGGTGCGCAGGAGCGAAGAATTTTCAGTAACTACCCGAGGCTCACCTCGATGACAGCAACTGGCACACTGCCTTAATCTGGCACCCCACTCACCTGCTCCACCATCCTGCCGCTGCCAATGCCCGCCAATTCTGCGCACACCCTCGGTGGTCAGTGTACATCACAGCGACCAGTTGTTCGGTTGTTCCACCATTCGGTCTATTTGCATATTAGCTTTTTATTATATAGGATCTATATCTATTTATCTACACACATACACACACACACACACACACTATACACACACACACACACACACACTCTCTCTCTATGTAAGTTCAACAGTCATGCTTAACATTTTTTTGAAGAAAACAGCCCTAGCTGGTTGGGTTCAGTGGACAGAGCATTGGCCTGCAGACTAAAGGATCCCAGGTTCAATTCGGGCCAGGGCACGTGCCCGGGTTGCGGGCTGGATATCCACCCCCAGACCCACCCCAGTAGGGGGTGTGCAGGAGGCAGCTGATCCATGATTCTCTCTCATCATTGATGTTTTTCTCTCTCTCTCCCTTTCTCTTTGAAATCAATAAAAAATATTTAAAAAAACAGAAAAATAACTATTAAAATACTCATAATTCCACTCCATGCACATAAACCCCAAAATAAGAGATGAGACATGGACTTGCTATCCCATGCAATCCCCACACCACCTCAGCCCATCAGATTTACTCACAGTGGCTCTCAAAATGAGCAACTCACCACACTGTGATTCCTGTACTATTCCTATAATATTACGTATTTCTTTTCCAACATGGCCTCTGAATAACAAGTCAAATACTTCACCTCGCACTTACAAGAAAATTAATTCTATGACGATGCTAGAGGAAAAAGTGGCTATGTTGAAATTATGTTTGTCTCCAAAGTGGTAACCTCCAAAGGGATTTTTTTCAATTGTTTGAATACAAGTAATTTTTGCCTGCCACACTGACTTTAGCATATAGGGTACAACTTCTCTGTTAACTGCAACTCTAAATCTAACTGCCCTCTAATAGAGCTCAATCACTAACACGATTTATGCCGCAATGATTAAAAATAAGGTCTTCTGAATCTACCTGGATCCAAATCCTAATTCTAAGCAATTGCTGGTTGTGCGACCTTGGGCAAGTTGCTTAAGCTCTCTATGCTTTAGTTTCCTCATTTAAACTGGGGATAACAGTGCCTCGACCTCAGAGAATTGTTGAGAGGATTATAAGAGCATGTAAAATGTTTAATATGATGCCTGCCACTTAGTTACCACTCAATAAGTATTGGCCATCATATTATATCCCAACTCATTCCAAAGAAAATTTAACGCAGTTTCATACATAAGATATACTCAATAAATATTTGATAAAAGAAATAAACCAAACTGTCATTACTATGAAATCTACACTTAATTCTGATAACTTTAACTCCAAGGTGCTGGCCTGAGTAAACAGTAGTGACACCACTTAATATATTCCATTCCGGCTACCCAATAATTCATAAGCCTGCTGTTAAAATCCCATTTATATTTTCTCTCTTCCTTTCTCTTTCTTCTTCTTTACTTCCTTCCTCCCTTCCTTCCTTTCTCTTTCTTTCTTTCTTTTTTTATAACAACACTTGATTCTAGGCAACTGTAGAAAGGCGAGAGTGAAACTAAATAGATCCAATTTTGGGTGGTTAAAAAAAAAGGATTACCCATTACAAAAATGTAAGGGTGACCTCAAAAAATAGGATTGTGATATTACAATACACCAAAGATTCAATCAATGTAGCTAAAAGGAGAAAACTGAATTTTTTGTCTTCAACAGAAAAAATAGATCACCAAGTTACATTGTTTACTTTTCTGCAAATAAATTATTTCTAATTGCTGCAATGAAGGTGCTTTCATTTTTTACACTGTATGTATTCCTAAAACCGAAGTCTCTGAGTCTGTAACTTTTCATGACATTTCAAATGCAATAATATATACAATCAATCACACTAACTTCTAAATCACTTTTACAGTTTATATTATGGAGAAAATTTATTTATCATGGCATCAACTTCAAATTCTTAGTAACATTATCTATTATTTTGACCTGAAGAAACGAACAACATGTAAGAAGTAGTACTTCAGTTTTATCCTCATCTTTGTTTTAAGATAAAATTTTATCCAAGATTCTAATAACAGAAGAACTGACTTTTAAGAAAGTGAGTTTAGAATTTATCAAAACCTTATATTTAATAAAAGCAGGGAAAATTATCAAATTTTAAAGCCAAATATCAACATCACTTTTTTGACAATATCTTGTGGGAGAGTGAATTGGTAAACTCAGGAAAGCATATAAGACCACAGCAACTCAGTGAATTTATTCTTTGTCTATTCCGGTTGTACTGCAAAGGATTAAAGAATTTTTCAGGACCAAAATCTAATACAAATTTATTCCTGAAATTTAGTTTACATGTTAATAAAATATGTAATGTTTACTCTCATAACTATCTAGATTGATAGCAAATAAAATATTACCATAAAACCTAACAAAATATGAATTTTTTCAAGAAGCCCAAAGGTACCTGTCTAAAGCAAGTAATCCTATATAATAAAACCCTAATATGCAAATTGACTGAACGGCAGAACGATCGGTTGCTATGATGCACGCTGACCACCAGGGGGCAGACACTCAACATAGGAGCTGTCCCCTGGTGGTCAATGTGCTCCCACAGGGGGAAAGCTGCTCAGCCAGAAGCTGGGCTCCTGGCTGGTGAGCGCAGCGGTGGTGGCGGGAGCCTCTCCTGCCTCCTTGGGAGTCAGACATCCCCCGAGGGCTTCCAAACTGTGAGAGGGCTCAGGCTGGGCTGAAAGACACCCCCCATCCCCCAAGTGCATGAATTTCATGCACTGGGCCTCTAGTATTAAATATAAAAGTCAATGGAAGATACCATGGTTAAAAATCAAAATGCAACAACAAAGTAAAAAGGAAATATTTTGTTGAGGACAAAATTAGATAACTTTAGGGAAAAAGAGAATTCATTAAAGTTAGTTTCTTCTAGTTTGTTATAATGAATGTTGCTTGCAAAATACAGGACAGGATAAGGTCTCTTAAAATGCTCTGTTATAAAGTTTCCTGTAATAGAAAATGACTCGTGTCATTTGCCCCTAGAAAACTATCCTGATTTTATTAGTCTTTTAAAATATATTTTTATTGATTACAGAGAGGAAGGGAGGAGAGATAGAAACACCAATGATAAGAGACATTCATTGATCCTCTGCCTCCTTCAGACCCCACATTGGGGACCAAGCCCACAACATGGGCATGTGCCCTGACTGGGAATTGAACTGTGATCTCCTGCACTGGTTCTCAGGTCCATGCTCAACCACTGTGCCACTCTGGCTGGGCAACTACCCTGACTTTAGAGTCCTCCAAGAAATATCTTTCTACAATTTATATTAAACTTCTGTCAATAACTCCTTTTTATCTGAGGGTGGGAAGCATTTCTGTTTCACTCATTTCTGTATTTCTGTCCCTAGCAGAGTGCTGGAGGCACTGTGCATGAATGCACTCATTTGTTCAATCATTTATTCATTCATTCAGCAAATATTTACTGGGCATTTACTTTATGCTAGATACTGTGTAAGTAGAGAATTAAGGCACATGCCAAATGACAGGGCCCTGCTTATAGCCTAGTGAGGGATTCAGACATTTATCAAATAAATACAGAAACAGTTAAGTTCCTATTGTGATGCCGCTACAAAGGAGAAGTACAGAGGGTGGTGAAGACATCATGGGAACTTACTCTAATTTTAGGAAGGAACGGTCAAGGAGGTCAGGAAAAGTTCCCCTGACATTTAAACTGAGACTTGAAAGTTACTAGAAGTTCGCCAGCTTTGGGAAGGGGAGGAGAAGCAGACAGGCAGGGGGGACAGAACATATACAAAGTTTCCCAAGTCAGGAAAGAATTTATGTACCTAGTAATTGAAAGGCACAGTAAATGAGAAAGGCTGGGGATAAAGGCAGACAGCTAGATAGGAGACAAAATATAAATTGTCAGTATAAAACAGAGTAAGAGGGTAACAGTATCTGAATATTTAAGTCACTTAAAGTCTTTTTCTCATGCAAAATAAATAATCTAAGGAAACTGAGTTGGGTCTATAATATTCAAGATGTACAGAAAGAACACCTGCATAATGCCTTGGTTCCACCAGTGACCAGTTACATGTCTTTGCACTTAACTAACTAATCTAAAACCCTTCATTCTCTTTGTAAACAGGTACTCATAGTTTAACTACTGGGAATACAATGATAACACACATATTCTTATGACCTTATATCCTTAAAAACAAAGAGAAAGATGTAATGGGAGACGTTCTAAGTCCTGTAAGAGATGATGTCAAATGGCTGACACAAGGCTCCAGCAAAATCGCTATAAAAATGCAAGTGCACACATAAACCTGTGAACCTTAAATTATTCAATGTGCAGAAATCCAAAATGACCACAGTATTCCAGTATGTGACTGAAAGATACAGAAACATTACTCCATCATGACAACATAGGTGCAGTATAAAAACTTGATCTCAGCAATGAAGAGAAGTCAGTGGTAAAACTAAACTAAGGGAAAAAGTAACACATGGTGAGCAAGTGCATTATATTGTTTACTTCCGAATTTTCCTGACTTTTACTTCAAAAGCTCATTCCACAACCTCATAGCTGCATGCCAAAAGGCAGAAAAACTCATTTCACACTTCCCCAACAAAAAGTAGATGCCTACATTGCCTTCCATAAAATAACATTCTTGCTTTCCTATCAATCACTCACTCATGTTCAGTGTATGGTCTACTTAAACTACAGCATCCTTCCAATTCAGCACAAAGCCCCCACATAATTCTCCATTTGTTCAGCGGGTCTTCCTTCTTTCTGTACTGCATTCCTCATGGTGCTGTGTTATCCCTGATTTTACTTCATTCTACAGTACTATACCTCTCTCCTATTTTAAATGTCATATTAATTCCCAGACCATCTTAACTTCAATCATAGGGGAACCTAATACCTCTGATTCTAGAAAATGTTTTTGCGTTCAAAAGGTGACAGTATTAATAACTGCAAAGTACATTCAAAATGCAGCATATTTCGATGTATACAACAGTGAACCAGGACTGATTACCTGCTCTCACCTGACTCTTGTTTATAAACTTACCAAGAAGAAATCTTGAAGTCAATGAACACACTCCAAATTCTATTAAAGAACTAACTACCCAATAATATTCATGAACTTTAACTGGTCATAGTGACACCTGTACAGGGTAAGACTAGAACAAGTACAGTACTTTCTACTCAATATAAAACACAAATGTCCCATTTTTCCATTCTTTAATTTAAGAATGAATTAAAAATCATAGATGATGCCAAGAAAAATGAAATGTGTATGAGCCTGGTATTATTTATGCAAACATCCCAGAGTCAAGAAAACGAGGGGAAAAGAAATTTTTAAAAAATGTGTTATTACCTCCAAGAAATGCAATGCATCTTCTTTCCTAATAATGATCACACTAAACTTTCTTGATGCTGTATTATTTTTGAAAAGTGTAAAATAAGTTTTAAGAAAGAATTTCAATCCCATTGTGGTCAGTTTTATGAAATGAGAGAGAGAGAGAGAAAAAAAAAAAAACAGTCCTAAGGTAGGAAGGGGAAATAATCATCTTTTAACTAAGGGGTGGGAAGTATTATTTCAACTGACTTTCCCCCATATCACTGTCTACTGTTTAAAGTAGTAGTACAGTCCATCACTTACTATATACCCTTAATAAAAGAAAAAAAAATAAGTTGAAACCGATTTTCCCCCCCAAAAAGGTTAGAATGTGTCTTTTTATGGAGGAATTCCTCTCCAGTTCAAAAGGTCTTCACCTCACAAATGGCTTCTTAAACATACCTAACATGCTTTCCTTTCCAACTTCCTCCACCCTCTTCAGAAAACACAACCAGATCTCTCTCCGGGGCAGCAGCCGACCCAGAATCTGGACTGCAAACTCCCATCTGTCCCTCCGGGTGTGACCTTGGGCACCTCACCTCTCCCCTCCGTCTCCCCATCGGCATCCCAAGGCGAACGCTCTCTGCAAGCAGTCGAGGTGCACACGCATCTCGGCAATTACCCTTAAGAGGGTCAGGGCTTTCTGCTTAGGGCAGAACCACCTCCTTGGAGGGGCCACATCGTGAAACTGGAACTGAATCCCTAGATCCCTGTCCACATCTGACTCCTGCTGGTACAGCTCTCTTTCCCCAAAGGGCATAACCTGAGTCACCCCAACAACAGAGCCCTACGCGCATTTCCCTTCCTCCTCTCCTCCCTATCCTGCTGCTACAGCGGGGAAAAACAGCAGCCTCGCCCCCCCCCTCCCCAAGCCACACCTGACGAGGACCCCACCCCAGGTACATCCGCCCCCTCCCTTCTCCGGGGGCACCAGAGGCCAACCTCGCCCTTCCCCTCCGCCCCCACCAAGAGGAGACTTCCTGGAGGCGTCAGAGCCCCAGCGGGGTGAGCGGCGTTTACACACCGCTTTACGCCACTCGCGTAGGGTAGCCTCGCTTACGCCCATAGGGCCCCGTTCCCAGCCCCGTCCGCTCCGCCTGCCAGAACCAAGCCCGAGTGCCCCCGCCACGGCCCTGGTGTGACCCCAAACCTCTTAGGCTCTGCGCAGGGCTACAGGAACGGAGACGGAACAGCCGCACCTTACCGGCCACTGAGGCACTGACTTCACTTCCCACCTTCGAACCCTCTTCAACTCCCGGATCAATTCACTCCGGCGACGCCGGAAGGACCCGAGAGGAACCAGGCGTTGTCCGGAATCCTGCCCAGCCGGAGTCGCGCAAGGGCCTATGGGGACTCGTAGTTCCGCTTGCCGGCGGCGTCGGCACTTTATGCACCTGCAAGACTACACTTCCCGGCAGGCCGTGCGGTGGAGCCTAAGACGATGGGTGGGGACACTTCTAGCCAATGGGAGGAGAGTTCCCTGCCTTTGCGGGAGTTGGTGAATTGAACTGAGAGGGTGCACGGAAAGAGGAGGAAGGGAGGGGTCAGCTCTCACCTGCGCCAATCAGGGTGCCGGGTCGGCCCGCGGCTACTCACCCATTGTGGGGGCGGGCTAGCGGAGCTCAGGAAGGAAGGGAAGTGGGTGGGTGGGCAGAGTTCAAAGTAGGGAACGTGGAGCTACTGAACTGTGGACACGGGCGGAATGGACACATGTGGGGAGTCGCCGGGGTGGAGGGACGGTACAGTGTGGGGACGGTCCCTGGCCCCAGGAGCAGCTTGCACGGAAGCGGCCGAGCCCCAGACATATCGGGCGGCCAGACCTGCGAGTCGGGGAGAGAGGTTGAGCCTGGACTCCTCGCGGAGGTGCCCGGGCGGAGCGGGGCGGGGGTGGAGGGGGGTTAGCCCGGGTGTGAAGCTACGGAGAGACAGGAGAGAGGTCCCCAGGGAGAGGGACGCAGCCGAATAATCGCCGAAGTGCAGGGATCGGGAGGTCCCGGACAGCATCTTCCCGCCGCCTCCAGCCGGGGCAGCTGCGGAACAGCAGGGGGAGGAGCCACGGCCGCCGAATTCGCCAACTAGAGGCGGGGAAGGCGGAGCTTGTGTCCCCGTAGCAGCCGAAGGCGCAGCCTGGACTTAGTTTTCCCGGAGAGAGGAGAGCAGGAACGCGAGAGGAGCGGAGCGAGCGGAGCGGAGCGCAGTCCTCTGAGCATCAGCTCCCGCATCCCGCCAGGGCTTGCAGGTGTGTGGGAGGTAAGCCTCGGCATGTCTTCTGGCGCCTGCACCTTGCCCGGGAGAAAGCTTCTTCCCGTAGGAATTATATCAAGGCACGGCTACAAAAGAGTCTGTCTGACTCAGATTAGGAGAACTGGTGCAAACCCTTTTAGGTGAAATGTACATTTTTCGACTTTGGCGAGGGGATGGGAAGCAAAAGGTGGCTTGACTCTGGGTATAAAGGGCGTGGCTAATGTTTTTTGTTTGAGTTGTGCCATGAAAACTGTTCAGGGAGATTGCAAGATTGAGGGAAGGATATCCTGTTCATTGAGAACAAGGTGAATGTTAGTTATCTAGATAGGTGCGTAGCTGGTAAAAAAAAAAAAAGAAAAAGAAAAAGAAAAATTGTCACCGATACAGAATTACTTCCAAACTCTCATTGGGAAAATAACTTTGCATTCTTCAATATCTACCCTTTACATTGTCTTATCAGATTGTCATGCCACCGACCTGTTTTGCCGGGTGGTGGTACTGCAGGTTCCTAGGATTGAAAGAGATTTGTATGAAAGAAGCAAATGCAGGCAGGAATAATCACGATGACTAAACCTATCAGAAGAACTTTTGCCAGCAATAGTGTAGAAATATGTTTTAGTAGATGGATACTTAGCTTTCCGTCCAGCAGCTTTAGACTATTGGAACAAAGACCGGGACTCAGCCTACAGTAGCAACATATGATGTACTTCATTGCTGCTCCTAATTCTGTCATATGTACATAACCGGTAATATTTGTACATTACAAAAAACAAACAAAAATAAATTAAAAAGTACAAGGGAAGCTGTAAAAGGATCTTTTCTGCTTAAACGGCATGTGCTAATTGATTACCCTTCATATGTGTTATGATGGGATCACAATTGAAACACTTGTACTAGTATCATAAAATAAGTTTATTCTTGGTGTTAAACCATATATGATGTAATGTAATTAAATACCTATGGTTGAAGATATGTTTTAATAGTAGATGAAGATGAGAGATGTATCTACCTGTGTGTTACTATGACAATATTGCAGCCTTTCCTTTTTAGAAAAGTATGTAAAAAGCTATTTGCCTAGTTCTTTTCCTTTTTGTTAGAGGTTCCCCAGATCACATAGCTTTTAATCATAGTAGCATATTGCAGCACATTTTGCTCTGAAATGTTTTCTTTGTGACAGTTATATATTTCAGAGTTTTCCTGAATATTTTAATCTGGGTTTTTGTTTTGTTTTTTGGTTGTTGTTTTTTTTTTTTTGAACTCCTGATTACCTTCTATTTTCTTTTTTTTTATGCTTTCTTGATTTTATTTACAAGTTTTGGATTCTATTTTTCTGTAAGGCACACAAAATTCCTTTTTGAAAAGAAATGGCTGGAAGGAATTCTATTCAAAGCTTAAAGTTCATTCCTACCAATGTGCTACCATGGTAAACCTAAGTGACATATTGCCGTATTTACTGCTCCCCTCCAGTACCCGCTTCCACACTCTCACACACCAGGGAAATGTAGAGGCTGACAGGTCTTGGAAAACCAGCTGCCTTCAGATTGTCCCCAGGCAGATCAGGTAGGTATCAGAAGCAGCTGAGGGTTCAAAAGAAAAAGCAACAGTAGCCACTAAACTTAGCAGCCATGCGAAGGGTCCAATTTAATCTTTGCTACATCATGGGAGAGTCTATTAATCCACATAGCTGATATGACCCTGTGAAAATGATTTTAGGTGCCTGGGAGGTGGGGGGAGAGGGGAATGGATGCTAGGGTGTAGTGGGGCTTGGAAAATATTGTTTGCCCTTGTTATTTGTGATTATGTGGATTGTCCTGAGTCAGTCGTAGATTGTCTCTCAGACTCTGCTAGTGATTCATTCTGTTAAACACTTGCTGTCAATGGTTTATTTTCCTCGTGTAATAATAATAATCGATAACAATACTGGCAATGAAGTTCTTTCAGAGCCTTTATTAAAGATATTTTTGGAAGAGTTTGGTTGGAGATCAGTTAATAACCAAGTAAATGGGAAAGGAAATAAATATCAAACTGTTGAAATTCAGATGTACTTTGAATCACAACTATGCATATGCCTTCTACTTTGAGCTATAATGAAGAATAGCATATCATTAGGAAGGAATGAGTTTGTGATATTAAAGCACCAGATTTTTCACCTGTTTCCAAGATGAATTCTTTTTATTATGTCAATGAATGAGATTGGGTTCCTATATCACTTAGGAGAAAGAAGATCATGTTTTTATAAGGGAGGATATCATTAGCAATATATGGTACTTGGGTAGTATATCTTGAACTCTTGACATATTTTAAATTGATGTTCATATTAAATCTCAGATAATCTGAAGACATTGATTGTATGTTACTGGTGTTGAGAAGGTTTAGTACAAGGCAGTTCAGAATGTATGTAAAGCACTACCTAGGTTAAAAGCATATTACTGTATTTATTCTGTTCTTGATTTTTATTATTTGTGTATGGCTATCAGTGAATATATGATATGATGCGAAAGAAAAACAACGGAGTGCAGAATGTCTCTCTTGAATGGAAGATGCTCTGGAGATTAATGTTCTTTAGCCAGAGTTGGTTACAAAATATATTTCGGACTATTTTTTAATTTAAAATTATAACTAAGCCTATTGAGTAGCATGGGTTTCTCTTTCTAGCAGGAGGATTCACTGATGACTTAAAGGTTCAAGATCAAATGATTTTGGTGCAGTGGAGTAGGTAGGGTTAGGGGCTTTACCAAGTGGGAATAGATATGAAGAAAACTGAGAAATATACCCTTAGCAAGAACAAAGAGATTTGATTTTTTTTTTAAATTAAATGCCTATAAGTGATTCCATGGCCTCCTACCCAATCATTAATCTTCAGAGGCCTATATCCATAGTGGGATACAGTACTTTCCTACATTGCCATTTTAACTGGAGTCAGACTGACATTAATTCATTAGATTTTTAATAATAATGGGTTATTAAAGGAAAGCAGAAAGATCATGCATGTATAGTCACTTCTAAGTGAAACTTATTATTATTTGGATATAATATTAAAAAGCATCAGGATTAATTATTGTGCAAAGATAACAATATGTCATTCTGTTTTCAATCTTACCTCCTGTTTTCAGAATTTAGTTTTGAAAGTTTGGTGAGTGTGTTTTAAGTAACTATATTATTAGCTCCTGTAGAATACACACTTTTTAAAAGAATAGATTTTTATTGACTTCAGAGAAGAAGGAAGAGGGATAATCTTACCTCCTGTTTTCAGAATTTAGTTTTTAAAGTTTGGTGAGTGTGTTTTAAGTAACTATTTTATTAGCTCCTGTAGAATACACACTTTTTTTAAAAAATAGATTTTTATTGACTTCAGAGAGAAAGGGAGAGGGGGAGATAGAAACCTTCAGTCCACAGGCCCACACTCTATCCACTGAGCCAAACCGGCTAGGGCTGGACTATACACTTTTTTCTATCTTTTGCTGGTTCTGAGTGCTGCATATCATGCTTAGCATAAAGAAATAGCCCCTACCCTTGGCTGGTGTAGCTCACTTGGTTGGGGCATTGTCCACTGCACTGGAGGGTCACAGGATACATACCCAGGTTGCAGATTCAGTCCCCTGTCGGAGCACTTATGGGAGGCAATAGATCGATGTTTCTCTCTCTCATTCTCCCGTTCTCTCTCTCTCT
>NW_006298623.1:722485-722851 GCF_000327345.1 Myotis davidii
TTCTCTCTCGCACTCTCCCTTTCTCTCTCTCTCTCTCTCTCTCTCTCTCTCTCTCTCTCTCTCTCTCTCTCGTCTCTAAAAATAAATAAATAAAAGCCCTAGAACCACCTACTAAATTAGAACCATTGACCAATACTTTCAAAAAAATGTATTGAATTTATTGGTTAATAATATTATATAGGTTTCTGGTATATAATTCTATGAATATATCATCTGTATATTGTATTGTGTTCAACACCTGAAGTCAAGTCTCCTTCCATCACCATTTATCCTCCCTTTACCTTCTTCCCTTTTCCACCCCCTTTCCTCTGGTAATCCCATACTGTTGTCTGCGTCTGTGAGTTTATTTGTTTGCTTAATCCTTCA
>NW_006298623.1:723377-724583 GCF_000327345.1 Myotis davidii
CTTCCACATCCTCGCCAGTACCTGTTGGTTGATTTATTAATGACAGTCATTCTGAACGGTGTGAGGTGATATCTCATTGTGGTTTTCATTTGCATTTCTCTGATGATTAGTAACATTGAGCATCTTTTCATATGTCTATTGGCCATCTATATGTCCTCTTTGGAGAAGTGTCTATTCAGGTCCTTTTGCCCATTTTTTTAAGTGGATTGTATTCACTGAGATGTCTTGCACTTTGATAGACAAGAGTCAATTGTCTATCAAAGAAAAATTACTGTTATTCTATTATTCAATTATTCTACCTCACAGAATAATTACTATTAATTAAGCCTACTGAGGATGTCTTTGATTCAGACTGTGTGGGCTGCAGAAGGACTTATCTACAACTTTGTGTACCAGCGTTTTTAAATTTGTCCCAAGGATAGGGGATGTGAGTGAGCGGAAGAGGCTCTCCCACTGGTGGCACCAGAGGCCTTTTTACAACCAAGGAAGCCTCTGTATGGCTCACCACCATGTTACCTCCCATAAAGTACCTTTGTTGAAGCTTATGTATAAAGAGCATATTTCATTCTATAAAACCTGAATTGGCCCATCCATGACATGCATGTGGAGTTGGGCACTTATTGTTCTGTGCATTTGGACCTTGCAGAAACGGAT
Organism: Myotis davidii; assembly: GCF_000327345.1. Classification (NCBI taxonomy): domain Eukaryota; kingdom Metazoa; phylum Chordata; class Mammalia; order Chiroptera; family Vespertilionidae; genus Myotis; species Myotis davidii. Next base: position 724,032 of record NW_006298623.1, read on the forward strand.
TAATCTGATTAGTGTTAGAATTAAGAATTCCAATGTGTTTTTTTCTTTTCATTATTATAAGACCTGGAGAAGTCTAGTTCATTGTAAATAGTTCTTTAGTAGTAAATTTAATACTGCAGATATTTAACTCTCCTTTGTATTTTAATGATTCCTAGCATAGTGATATATACAAACTGGCTTAGAACTAATGATTGATTAATCTTCCTTCATCATGTTCCTTCTGCATTACCCTTAATGTAATGCTTAGCATTGAGCCTTGTGCAGAGTAAGCTGAGTTCATAACTGTCTTTACCAGATGCAGAGGATCTTCAGAACTAAGACAGTTTCATTTACCTTTGCATTTGTTTTGAGAGCCTTAGGCATAGTTTGTACTTGGTAAAAATTTGTTTAAATACTTGACAACCACTATTGAAGTATCACTTTATATTTTTCACAGTTAAGTACAACTAGAAAAGTGATTTTTCTTAGACATCTGTTTTGGCACCAAATTTTGCCCTCTGCCCACAATAATTGCTTAAATAGAACTAAATAGAAGTATTGCTGTATTTTGTT
>NW_006298623.1:725721-762895 GCF_000327345.1 Myotis davidii
TTAAAGACAAGGTACATTAACTAAATCTAAGACAGAAAGACATTTTTTCTGTATTTCAAAGTTTCTGATATGTTCTTTTAAAAATAGAATACGAATTATTTAAAATTATAAAGGCCTAGTAACTGTTCACATTTTTTAAAAAATGTTTTATTGATTTCAGAGAGGAAGAGAGAGGGAGAGAGAGAGAGAAACATTGACAAGAGAGAAACATCGATTGGCTGCCCTCTGCATGTCCCCTATTGGGGATCGAGCCCACAACCCTGACGTGTGCCCTGACCAGGAATTGAACCAGCAACCTCTACTTCTACTTCCCAAAGCCTTCCCTGATGACAATATATAGCAATTTCTTCTGCCTCGGGACTTCTACCAGAGTAATAGTTACAATATCAAAGTCCTAAAATACACACCCTTCTTTTAGCACCATATTCTACCTTGATGCATGGGACAACGCTCAACCACTGAGCAACACCAGCTGGGCACTATTCATGTTTTTAATATCAGATTTAGCTAATAATTGGTAATATAAAATTAAACATTTTGAGGGAGAAAGAAATCTTTTTATCCAAGATTACCTTAAAGCAAATTTTTATATACATTATATGGCTCAAAAGTAATTGACATTCCAGTTCAGAGCAGAATAATGAGGAATGGGTGTACCTATTGAGCCTTTCTCTTTTAATCAGGAAATAAAAAGCTTTCCCAATGACCTCCAGCAAATAGCCACTGTTGAACAACTGGCCCATGGCATGTGGCTGTCCCTAGCTTCAAGGGATGTTGAGATAGTAAGGATTTTTGGCCTTGTGGTGGGTAAAAGAAGAGAGTAGTGGTTTGAGAACGTTTTTTGAGAAACCAATCAACAGTTTCAGCTTTACTTTAATCATTAAGACCCTGTTAACTTTAAATTATATTCTTTCTCATTCTGTCACTGACTCAGAGCCTCCTGTTTGTTTTATCTCCAGATTAGAAAACCCCAATCTTCTTACACCAAGTTTTCACTTCTGTGACTACCAAGTTTTAAGTTTCTAGGCAAAGGCATTCCTCAGAGACTCGGTATCTCTGGTTAAAAGATTATCTGGCCCATACCACATAAATATTTGTCCTGTATTTTCATATTCAGTAACTCTTAAAAGGATGATTTTATCATAAATCTGCCTTAAACCTCCAAGTGGACTGCATTTGAGATCATGGGTATAAGGCAAATGAAAGAACAATTGAATATTAGGATTCTTTTTAAGAAAATTTATCTCCCCCCCCCAAAAAAAAAAACACATTACAAAATAAGCCATCATTTTAGAGAGGAATTCACTCTAAAAATGTTTAATCCTGGCAAATGGTGTTATAACTCATTTCTAAAATGTAAAAAATATTATTGACATCTGTACAGTGCTTATTACCTAAATTATGACTCATTCTTATAATGACACATCTTGGACTTACGTTTATAATATGATATAATTCCTTGAAATAGGAAAGTCTGAGGAGAAAATTGAAACTGAGAAAATAAAAATAAATGCCTATTTTTTTCTACGTTAAAAAAACTCATAATCAACGATTTTGATCTTGGCTATATTACAGTTGTCTGCATTTCCATATCAACACTTTATTGTCCAGTTTTTACATTGTATCATGTGATCTTAGGTGAGTGGCTTTTTTGGGACAAAACTTTCCAGATATAGTTACATATAAATTTCTAAATTACTCTTAACAGTCTGTCGCATGGGGTTGAGTGTTATGAAGAGATACAACAAAATACAGGTTGGAACAAAAGTAGGTTTATAGTTGTTCATGTGGAAAATAATACAATGATTAAGAAATAATAATACAAGAATAAACTCTTTGCTTCACGTACTCATAACTAAATCTACTTTTGTTCCTCCCAGTATATGAAATCACTTATTCCTTGGCATAATCTTTTGTCATTATAGTTAACAAAAGAAGACATTGCAAGACACATGTATATAAAAACAAGGGTTATGTACTTTGCTACTTGGTATTGCAACAGTTACCCCAGTAGAAGTCCAGAAGCAGAAGAAATTGCTATATATTGTCATCAGAGAAGGCTTTGAGAAGCAGAAGTAGAGCAGCATGGTGCCTTGGTTAAGAGCAGGGGATGGCAAGCTATAGCTTGCAGCTTCACTACCTTTTTTTGTAAGTCTAATTGTAATGGAGCACAGCTATGCCCATCATTTACATACTGTTAAAATTGCTTCCTTGCTATAACAGCGGAATTGAGTCATTGTGAGAAAGACCACATGGCCCACAGCCTAAAATATTTCCTATCCGGCCCTTTTAAAAATAAATGTGTCAACCACTGGTTAAGAATGTGGGCTCTGCAATCAGACAAAACTGGGTTCAAATTTGGTTTTGCAATCCGTAAGTTGACTCAAAGGCTGTTTATGTTGATACACTAATGTGATTTCACATAAAGTGCTTTGCACAACACCTAGCATGTGGTAGATGTTCATTAAATAGTGTTGTATTAAATTTATGATTTTATTTTATTATGACTTATTTTAAAATGAGCTATAACTTATAATTCAAATGGAGATTTGAAGCTCTACATTTAGGTATTCCCTACCCCTAAAATAAATGTTTAGAAAACTGAGAAGGGTATCATTTAATCATAGGAAATTTTCAAGAGTTTCACAAAATGTTGTATAGGGACAATGACATTGATGTAATAGCCAAACAACCTAAATATATGGGAACGTAAAGCCCAGACTTTAAAATACAATCATAGACATACCTTGTAAATATTGCGGGTTTGATTCCAGACCATTACAATAAACCAAATATTGCAAATAAGCAAGTCACACAGATTTTTCAGTTTCCCAATGCATATAAAAGTTATGTTTCCACTGTACTGTAGCATGCTAACTGCAATAGCATTATGTCTTAAGAAACAATTTACACACCTCAATTAAATAGTTTTAAGTATCTATTGCTAGTAAATGCTAACTGCTGTCTAAGCCTGTTAGAAAAATGGGACCAATAGATGCCCTACACAGGGTTTTCACAAACTTTCAATTTGTAAAAAATGTAATACCCGCAAAGCACAATAAAACGACAGAACAGTATATTGAATTAAGATCGAACAGTTTATTTAATATTGTAGGAGGCCATGCTGGTCAATTAAAAAAGAAGTTAGGGTACTTTATTTTACCTAGAAGAAAATGATATTTAAAAGTGAATATACTAAAGAAGGAACGTCACTAATCCTACAAAAATAAAAGATTATTAGGGAATACTATGAACAATTATATGGTAACAAATTAGATAACCTAGATGAAATGGACAAATTTCTACAAAAAAACTACCAAACAACGTAAGAAGAAATAGAAAATCTAAATATAGATTTAAATTTATCTTCAACAGAATACTAGCAAATCAAATCTGGCAACAATTAAAAAAAATCATACAGCATGATGATGTGGTATTTATTCCAAGAATTCAAGGTTAGTTTAACATGAAATATATCAATGCAATCTACTATATCAACAGAATAAAAGACACATGATCATCTTAATATCTGCAGGAAAACATTTGACAAAATCCAACACATTTTCATGATGAAAACAATAAAATAGGAATACAAAGGTACCTCCTCAGTCTAACAAAGGACATCTACAAAAAAACCCACAGCTAACATCATTTTTTATTTTATTTATTTTTTCAAATATATTGTTATTGATTTCAAAGAGGAAGGGGGAGAGAGAGGAGAGAGAGAGAGACAGAGAGAGAGAGATCAACGATGAGAGAGTATCATCAATCATCAATTGGCTGCCTTCTGCACACCCCATACTGGGGATCAAGCCCGCAACCCGACGTGACTGGGACTCGAACTGTGACCTGGTCCATAAGTCGATGCTCAACCACTGAACCGTGCTGGCCAGGTGCTAAAATCATTTTTAATGGTGAAAGACTAAATAGTTTCTCTTAAGGTCAGGAATAAGAGAAGAATACTAGTATCTTGTATTCAACATTGAACCAGAGGTTCTACCAAAGGTAGTTAGGCAAGAAAAAGACATGAAAAGCATCCCGTTTAGAAATAAAGAAATAAATCTATCTCTGCTCACAGATGAAATATCTTGTATGTACAAAATTCTATTAGAACTAATAAAGTTCAAGGTTGCACGATATAGAATCAATGAAATAAAGAATAATTCCTTTACACTAGCATCAAAAAGAAGTACTTAGGAATAGATTTAACAAAGGAAGTACAAGAGTTATATACGTAAAACACAAAATGGTGCACAGAATATCACTAAAGGAGATTAAAGAGGACCCAAATAAATTGAAAGATAGCTCATGTTTGTGGATTGAAAGGCAATTTTGTTAAGATGTCAGTATTCCCCAAATCTACAGATTTAATGCATCAAAATATCAGCTATCTCTTTCACAAAAAATTAACAAGTTGATCTTAAAACTTATGTGGAAATGCAAGGGACCTAGACTTATATGTATGTATCAGTGGAATAGAATTGAGAGTTCAGAAACACCCTTACATTTATGGTCAGTTGATTTTTGACAAGAGAAAGGATAGTCTTCAGTAAATGATACTAAGTCAAATGGATATTTACATCAAAATAATGAAATTGGACCCTACCTAACTCCATATACAAAATGTAACTCAAAATGGATCACAGCCTTAACCATAAGAGCTAAAACTCTGAAACACTTAGGAGAAAACAGGCATAAATTGTTGTCTCATTAGATTAGTCTATAGCAGTGATTCTCAACCTTCCTAATGCCGCGGCCCTTTAATACAGTTCCTCATGTTGTGGTGACCCCCAATTTCATTGTTACAAATCGAACATAATTAAAGCATAGTGATTAATCACAAAAACAATATGTAATTATATATGTGTTTTCCGATGGTCTTCGGCAACCCCTGTGAAAGGGTCGTTCGACCCCCAAAGGGGTAGCGACCCACAGGTTGAGAACCACTGGTCTATAGTTTCTTAGATATGGCACCCAAAGCCCAAGTGACAAAAGAAACTCTAAGTAAATTAAACTTCATCATATTGAAAAGTTGTGTCTTTTAAGGACACAATCAGGAAAGTGAAAAGACACGTCACAGAATGGGAGAAACCCTTTGCAAATGAAATATTTGGGAAGAGGCTTGTATCCAAAGGACATAAAGAGCTCTTAATTCAAAAATAAAAAGCCAGTTAAAATAGGCAAGGGATATGAATACATTTCTTTTTCCAAACAAATATACAAATGCCCAATGAGCACATGAAAAGACACACAACAACATAAATCACTAGGGAAATGGAAATCAAAATCACAATGATATACTTCTTCCCATTCTTTAGATGGCTAAAATAAAATTTTAAAAAGATAATGACAAGTATTAGAGAGGATATAGAGGAAATTGAACCCTCATAAATTCTCAGGGGGATTGTAAAAAGGTGCTGCCACATTGAAATACACTTGGCTAGTCCTCAAATGTTAACTATATTATCAGCATATGACCCAGCAATTGCACTCTAGGAAGAGCTCTAGCCACACTTTGTTAATGTTGTGTTTTATTTAAATTTTAAAAACAAGGGGGAAAATTCAAAAGTTTAAACAACTCCAAACAGATAAAAAAAATAGAGAGGAAATATCAATTTGTCATCAGACTTCTCTTCTGCAGCACTTAGTGATTGCAGGTAATGGAACAATGTATCTAGAATTGCCATGGAATAAGTTTATGATTCAAAACTGCTTATCCAGCTCAGCTATGACTCAGTGTGCATGAGAATAAAAGAACAATTTCCTCAGTTATACAAGGAAGACACACACCACCACCAATAGCAACAGCAACAATAAATGCATACTTAGAATTCAAGATTGGGTCTATAAAATAATGAACTATGTGACATTTAATTAGTTTCTGCTACTTTGTTTTAAAACAATATGTTAAAATAAGTCTTATAAAGTATGATGCCTTCGTTAGAAAGAATGTTGTGGATCAGATACTCCAAGGTTACTTCAAACAGATGATGTGTAAGAAAGCATATTGAATGCCTTATTTTACAATTTGTGGAGTCAGTAGATGTTGTATTATTCTTCACATTCATAGAAAATATATATTTAAGAAAAAAGGAAACTATATATTTAAAATCAAAACAAAAAGAAAAAGAGTAAACAAGAACCATGACAAAAATGCTAAACAAATTTGTTATAATTTTCAATAAATTTAGTCCTTATTGAAGGTAGAAACAGCCATGCTGGGTAGAAAACAAAAGCAAACTATTTCACTTGTAAAAGAGACTAATAACAAAATGAAAAAAGTAAAAGGGTGGCAAAGCAATAATAGACAAAATCATTCAAAAAACATAGGTTGGCTGTATTTTATAAGACAAGAATATTGAAGACAAAAACTTTAATCTAGTCAAAAAAGGTAATTTATATTGGTAAAAATTTAATAGCTATAAGCCTTTTTACACTGGTAATTTAGAATTAAAATACATAAAACAATCTGAAAAACATGGCTCTTGGTGTCAGAAGAACCAGAGGTGAAGACAGTGACCAAAGATGGTAGCAATGATGCTGTAGATTTGAGGAAGATTTGAGTCACAGAATCAGCAGTTTTTGTTTCCTTATTAGCTACAGCACAGGGATTACAAAACAAGTCAGAAATCAACCCGCAGGTAAGTGTGTGTATGTTTACTGTGTTTGAAGGCTGGTTCTCCATAATTACCAATATTTTCTATCCTATATAATAAAACCCTAATATGCAAATCGACTGAATGGCGGAATGACTGGTCGCTATGATGTGCATTGCTCCCCACCCCCCACCGAGAGGGAGGTGACCGGCAGTGGGGCGATTGGGGAACAAGGTTGGCCAGCAGGTGGCACCAGGCCACCAGCCAAGGTGGGTGCCAGCAGGGGCCCCCCGAGCTCCCCGCCCACCTGTCTCCCCACAGATCCACCCTGATCGCCGGCCAGGCCTAGGGACCCTACTCTATATATTGGGAACAGTCTCTTAGATTTAAAAATTAAAGCCTGGCAAAGCTACTCTAACACTAAAAACAGGATGATGCAGTGATAACATGCATGGACTCTGGCTTGCACATTTTGTGGTTAACCCTGATTCTTGTGCATGCAGTGTTCCAGATTGCAAGAGGGATGTCCACCTGCCAGTTTTCGGACATCCCCCAAGGGGTCCAGGATTGCGAGAGGGTGCACAATTTCATGCACTGGGCCTCTAGTCCTATCTAATAAAGATGTAATATGCTAATTAACCCTCACACCATCGCAGATGGTAGCGCCCACAGCCAATAAGGAGGGAATATGGTAATTGACTGCCCCGCCCTCAAAGATGGCGGCACCCAGAGCCAATAAAGAGGGGATATGCTAATTAACTGCCCTGCCCTCAAAGATGGCAGTGCCCACAGCCACAAAATGGTGGTACCCACTCCACTCAGTCCCACTGGGGTGGCAGCGTGGCAAGGCTGGGCCCACACCAGGCGGGCCTGGCCACTCCACGTGCCTGCCTCCAGAGACCCCCCCCTCCCCTAGTCCCCTCAGCCTCCCAGCCACCCAGGGCCAGCCTGAGGCTCAGGTAACCAGGACTGGCCAAGGCTTGCGCTGCCGGCAGTCACAGCAGCAGAGGTGTGATGGGGCGTTGCCTTCCCTTGATCGCCCAGTTGCCTCCTGCCCCTGAGGGCTCCTGGACTGTGAGAAGGGGCAGGCCGGGCTGAGGGACCCCCACTCCAGTGCATGAATTTCCATGCACCGGGCCTCTAGTCTATATAATAAAGGCCTAAGTGACTGTTACACGCAATGACTGGAACGACCGGTCGCTATGATGTGCACTGACCACCGGGGCAGACTCTCAATGCAGAAGTTTCCCACTGGTGGTCACTGCATTCCCACAGCTCACAGGTCACTGTGCTCATGGCAGGCTAGCGCAGCTGCCACGGCGGGAGCCTCTCTCAACTCCGTGTGAGTAATACCAAGCAGCGGCAGCAGGAGCAACAGGCTGGGATGAGCACAAGCGGCACAGCACCCAGCCCGATTTGGGCTTCTCCCTGGCCGCTTGTCACTTGGCGCACTGCTACATCCCTTTGAAAGGTCCTGGGCTGTGAGAGGGATGTCTGACTGCCGGCTTAGGTCCCATCCCAGTGCCATTCTCTGTAGAAGGCAGTCAGTCTGCACAACTCAGTGACTCAGGGAAGTGCAGGGAACTCAGGGTGAGCCTGCCTCCGCACTTGACTCACCCCCTCGATGGTGTTCACAGGACAGACCGTGGTGGCCCAGCCCATGTTTGTGCAGCAGCTGCTAAAGCTCAAGCAGCAGGCCGTGTAGCAGCACAATGCCATCCAGCCACAGCTGGCAGTTGGACATCCCCAAGGGGTCCCGGACTGCAAGGGGGTGCAGGCTGAGATGAGGGATCTCTCTCCCACCCTACCAGAGCATGAATTTTGTGCACCAGGTCTCTAGTTGTCTTATATTAAGATAGTTGGGGCAAAGGAAGAATAAATAAGAAAGTTGTGAATCTGAGCAATAAGAGTAGAATGAATAATTGTAGTACAAAAGGAAATGATTGTATATACTTCAAAATGGTTAAGATGGAAAAGTTTTTGTTTTCTTACTACAATAAAAAATAAGTTTAAAAACCTTAAAAAAGAGTACTAATTATAAATAAGTTGAAGCATTTAAATGTTTGTCTTAAACACATTATATTCATTCATCTGCTTCAGATTATAAAAGTAATGGCTTATTGAGACAATGATACATCACTAGTAAAAATTCTCACCCAGCTTCTAGATTAAGGAAGTCAACTTTAGTTAAAATATTGTCTCATTTCCTCTCTTTTTATTTTTGTTATTACTCTCATATCACCTTCTTTTTATGTCACCTTAATTGGAAATTTTTAGTTTTTGGTTAGACACCTGCTTCTTAACTGCCACAAAACATATTAATTATCCTTACTGCCCTTATAAAAACATTGTGTTCTGCTAGCAGTCTAGAATGAATAATCCATCACTGGGAATTATTAACCATGTATGACAAACTAGAATTAATTGCTATCTTTATACAAGTAACGACAACCATTTGATTATAAGGCTGACAAAAGCATTAACCCACTTTTACTTTAAATATAATAGTGCACTCATATTTTAAGTTATGTTTTCTTTCTTCCCTTTAGGATAACTTGAAAATGAAAACCTTTAACAGGAAGCTTTCACTCATCAAATGGATCCAAAATTCCCACCAAAATATACCTTAGAATCCAGGAAATCAGCTTCCCATTCTAGCCAAATTTCATGCTGTAAAATTCACTTTATTTGTCCGTTACCCCCGTAAGCCCTCATTCAGAGCCTGTTTGCTTTTAATAAACGGTTCATTTTCCTGTTTAACAACAATTAAGACTTTAACAAATTAACAATTATTTAATGGTATAAACCTCTTGATATTAATGGAGGGATGAAATTAAGAAAGCATGGATGTCTGAAGTATACATGTCTCAATACCTCAGTCAAGTCCAGTGCTCACGTGCCCTGGGACTATGCTGAGTAGGCATGAGTTGGATGCGTGAAGAACAGCAAGCTCAGATTGATGACATTGAGATGTGAGGAAGAGGATAAATAGTTTCATTCCTAGTTTTCTGAAGAAAAGGAAAGTGGATTACATATTTTCTTTAAGTTTTGTGCAAATGGTGAAATAAATTTAGGTGCGTAGGTAGTAAATTCACAGGTATTGGTAGAATACCCAGCCAGGGTGACTTATTTTCTGAGAAATTAAGAAAACCAAAGTGTTTCTATGTATAATTACACACACACATCCTATATAATAAAACCCCAATATGCTAAGTGTCCGGTTGTCCAGTCTGCCATTCAACCAATCAAAGAGTAATATGCTAATGATATGCTAAGGCTGCTCAACCGCTCACTATGACGTGCACTGACCACCAGGGGGCAGACAGTCAACTGGTAGGTTAGCTTGCTACTGGGGTCCGGCAGATCAGGACTGAGCAAGATGGAGCCCTTCTGCGGTCCCTCCCTGGCTGGCCAACCTCCCATGTTCCTCCCTGACCCCGATTGTGCACTGGCGGTGTCCCTTGACCTGGCCTACGCCCTCTTGCAATCTGGGACTCCTTGGGGGATGTCGGAGGACCAGTTTCAGCCCGATCCCCGCAGGCCAGGCTGAGGGACTCCACCAGTGCACCAGGCCTCTAGTACACATATATCCAGATATCTAAAATAATGGTTGTTGATAGTGATGTGTCTATTTTAGGGACGCACATGTGAAATGACTAGTGTACATTATGTTGTAGGCTTTTTCTTTTCCAGGTTGAATTTAGGAAGCTCTACAAGACGTATTATTTCAGCAGCACAGTTTAGCATGGGAAAATAAGGACAAGATTAGTGCACTGAGAAATTAATGAAATAGAAAGGCAATGTTGAGCAATGGGTTTACAATCATATGCCTGATACTTCTTTACCTATCTGTGGAAACAGCAGGTGAAGAGAAACTGAAAAGTTCTAAGGAAATACCGGGTGTTGTCAGATGGAAATCCAGAATACTCTACTAGTTTTTGAAACTGGTCTTTTGCTGTTACCTTAGCACTGTGCTAGTATTTTACATACATACATTACCCTCCCCTGAGTTTTTATAATAATTCTACTAGAAGCCTGGTGCACAAAATTCATGACGTGGCGGGGGGGGAGGAGGGATCGGTCCCTCAGGGGGTGGTGGGAGGGCGCTGTGTCCCTCAGCCCAGTCTGTGCCCTCTTGCAGTCCGGGATCCCTCAGGGGATGTCCACCTGCCAATTGGGGGGATCGGGCCTAAGCCGGCAGCTGGACATCCCTCTCATAATCGGGGATCCATCGCTCCTTACTGCCCACCTGCTAGCTCCTTACCAATCGGCTCGCTGCTCCTTAGCGCTGTTGCAAGCGAGGCTCCTGCCACCGCTGCTGCGCTCACCAGCTGTGAGCCTGGCTTCTGGCTGAGCAGCCGCTCTCCCTGTGGGCGTGCACTGGCCACTGAGGGGCAGCTCCTGTGTTGAGTGTCTGCCCCTGTTGGTCAGTGCACATCACAGCAACTGGTCGTTCCGCCATAATGGTCACTTAGGCTTTTATTATATAGATGAGATAAGTACTACTTTGATCCCCATTTTATACAAGAGGAAAGTGAGACATAGGAAGTTATGTGGGTTATCCAACATAGTACTAGGTTTGCATTCGTTTCCAGCCTAAACATAGCTCATTCATTACTTCAGAAGTGACCAATGTATGGTCCATTCTATGGAAATTGGCAAGCTGAAATTCTCCCACCATCTCATCCCACCAGAATTGTTTTGCAGTTTTAGAAGAAAAAATGTTTTCTTTAGGTGAGGAACACCCTGACCAGTTGCCACAGACCCCATTCCTTTCTATTACATTGATCCAGTTCACACATTTGACATCGGAGTTTGTAATCCCAGCTTTAAATCATGAGCTCTTGGTAAATTTAAAATATGCTATTGAATTATTAACAAATTTTTGGAGTATGTCTGTTTGCTAAAATGAACTAGACCCGTGATTATACAAAGTAACTCAAACTGTTTCAGAATAGTTTTTCAAAGCTAGTCTCTCCATGCTAAGATTAAATTGTAGAGCATTTAACTATGTCTATTAATGTCCTTTAAATGTTTTCTCCCTGCAGAGAGGAGTAGGGAATCAGAGATATTTAAAAAGCCAGAAAGTTGAGATGTGTGAAACTGCACATGCTTACCCTCCTCAATGTGAGGATTTACCAGGGAATAACATTGAGGTTATCGGTAGTCAGAACATGGTGATAAATTGTCAATGGCATTTTCAGACTGATGGCTTAGTTGCCGGGGTATAACTAGCCCGGTAAGTGGTATGCAGCACCTTTTGTTTTAATATCTTTTGCAAAAGAAGCCTCTAAAGTTAGCAAAAGATTATTCCTCAAGTATGAAAGGGCAACATGTTAGAACTGTTTACGGTCCCATGATATAAATGGATTTTGTTTCAAATTGTATTTATAAGGTTGAACTTTATGAAATTACCAAACTTTGGCTACTTTTAACTTACAAAAAACAACAAGAACAAAAAAGAAAACAGTTAACATGGTTCAACCTCATACATCAGCTATTCCAACCTAGAATATGTTCTTCCAAGCTGGGGAAATGTTTTTCAACAGCAACTAAAGTACAGTTTTGTTTCTAAGTTAATAATAAACATGCATTGCGTGCCTTCTTTCTGCCAGGCTCTGAGCTCACATGAATGATCATTTTCTCTCTTCATCGTCCTAAGTCTTTCAAGTATTGGAATTTCCCAGAACTTGGCCATAGACTGTCTCTTCTCCACACTCCCCAGGAAATCTCATCCTCCTGAAAGGATGACTTACATGTGCTGAGCACTCCCAATGGTATCTCTATCCCAGATCTATACTCTGAACTAGCCTTGTATATCCTTAATTTCCCAAGTAGATGTCTCATAAGTATCTCAGATGTACCAATCCAAAACAAAATCCCTGATCCCCATCTCTCACCCATCTCTGTTCTTGGTCCATTCTTCTCTTTCTCAGGGAAGGGCACCTCCACCCACCCATATGGTGTCATCCAGACTCACCCTTCCTTTCTATTACCTATGTCCTGTTCAGTCTACCTCTTCAATAAGAATATCCACAACCTATTTACTCCTTTTCTGTCTTAATCGCAGCCATCTTAATCTGGCCACTATTTCCTTTCACCTAAATCAGCAGTTCTCAACCTGTGGGTCGCGACCCCTTTGGGGGTCGAACGACCCTTTCACAGGGGTCGCCTAAGACCATCGGAAAACACATATATAATTACATATTGTTTTTGTGATTAATCACTATGCTTTAACCCCTTCCCCAACAATTTTTTTGTTAAAAACGTTTCTTTTTCAGACTAATTTTTTTATTTTGGTTCTATATAGTATTTTTGATGCTGGTTATGAAAACAGTTTGTAACTCGTCTTCCTATAAACCATATTTTTTTACCATATTTTCTTAGTATACTCGTCGACGACTGAAAAAGAACATTTTGTGAAAACGAGTATACACGTTTCTGCCGGGGAAGGGGTTAATTATGTTCGATTTGTAACAATGAAATTGGGGGTCACCACAACATGAGGAACTGTATTAAAGGGTCGTGGCATTAGGAAGGTTGAGAACCACTGAAATCATTGCAATCACCACTCAATTTGTCCTGAGGCTTCTACTCTAGATTCCCTGTAACCCTTTCTGTAAATAGCTTGTCAGATGTTCTGCATGTAGCCCTGCCTGGTTTGACTCAATGGTTAGAGCGTCAGCCCCAGGACCTAGGGGCTTTGGGTTTGATTCCTGATAGAAGTGTGTGCAGGAGGCAACCAATCGATGTATCTCACATCTATGTTCCTCTCTCCCTTTGTTTTGTTTTGTTATTTTTTTTTAAGTTCTGCATTTAGGAGAAAAAGCAACATCCTTGCTGCTTCCAGAGCCCTACAGATCTGCCCCCAACTACTTAACCCAGCTTCCTGTTTCCCTTTTGTTCACTGATTTCTTTCAGCACCTTCTTAAATCTCTTTCCTGCCCTCAGGCCTTTGTTTTTCCCTGTATCTGGAATACTGCTTCCCTCCTAACTCACTCATCCTTTAGCTTTTCAGTATAAATGGCATGCTCAAAGAGGCCTTCCGTGGTCTCCCCCCCAGTCTAAAGTAGGCCCCTGTGATTCTTTCTCATTATTCCCTCACATAATGCGTGAGCATGTTTTCTTCATTGCATTAACACAGTTTGCAATTAAATACTCCTGTGTGTTTATTGGATTGATTAAGCTCCATAGGCAGGGCTCCTGTCTGCTGTGCTCCTCACTGTGTCCAGGGCCCAGTACCTACTGGATGCCATCTGCTTAAAGTGAACAGCAGTCTATTGTGGATGTTGGGGTTTGAAGAAAACCAGATTGTTCAGAAAAGGATGTGATGATGAGGAGTCTCTGAAAGTGGGCATATAGAACATGGAACACAGGCTGGTCTCAAATGTTGTCTGCATTTTGGATGAGTTCACTTTTCTGAGCCCTTATCAGCGGTTCTCAACCTGTGGGTCGCGACTCCTTTGGGGGTCGAACGACCCTTTCACAGGGATTGCCTAAGACCATCGGAAAACACATAGATAATTACATATTGTTTTTGTGATTAATCACTATGCTTTAATTATGTTCGATTTGTAACAATGAAATTGGGGGTCACCACAACATGAGGAACTGTATTAAAGGGTTGTGGTATTAGGAAGGTTGAGAACCACTGTCTTAGATTGTAAATTTTTGAAAGCAGATTCTTTCTTTGTTCATAGCTGTATCACCAAGCCTAGGAAAGTGCCTGGAAAACAGTAGATGCTTAATAAGTACAGGATTTGTTGAGTGAAAGAACTTCTGTTTCCTCTTTTGTGAAGTTCCTTTCTCCTGACACTGAGAGGTTTAATGAAATAAATCATTGAAAGTGCTTAGTACATAGCAGGTACTCAATAAATGCCAGAAATACTATTGATTTTTTTTTGCACCAGTGATTCTCAAAAAGCCCTGGGGCCCCCAAGAAGATTGATAATGGGGGTGGGGGTGGAGGGAGGGGATGTCCACTGAGATGGCTGCATTAGAATAACCTCTGCAGCTATTTGCAAACTATCTAAACTTGTTCCTAACCTCCACTGCCACTTAGAGTGGCTATTTTTTTTTAATCTGTAATAATTGTCAGTTTTATTCCCCTGGCTGAGGTGATTTGAGGTTTCCTTTTAAAATTTATTTCACCAAGAGTTTAGGTGTTCTGTTGCCCTTATAAGCTGGTTGCAAATTGTTTGATTCTTACTTATTAAAAATATGTAATTCTGTCTGTTGCACATGTTCATTAAAAAGTACATACAAGCAAAAAGAAAATTCACACCACACAGAAATAAGCACAACTGAGATTTTTATGTATGAATGTACGCATACACACACACGTACATACTCAGTTTGGGATTTATCCTGCATATGTGAGCTGATACTAAATATGCTGCTTTGTAACTTTGTGATGTTTTACTTTACACTATGGAATGAACATATTTTCATGCATATGTGGGAAACTTCCCAATTGAAAAATAGACCTGGAGAATGGGTCAAAATACAAAAATTTAGTAAGAAGCTGGTAAGAGAGAAACTACCTAAAACAACATCCCATCAGATGTAAAAGATACATCAGAAAATGCTAGCAGAGAGAAAGCAAGGCCAGACTTCACCATCAGACAAAAAAAAAAAAAAAGAATTCAAAGCCTAAAGCAGGTAAGGATGGCTACGTGAATGTCTTTGCTTCGAATGCATCATCACAAACTTGTTTCCGACTCCTTATTTCTTCTCAAAGCCTTTCCAACACTTCAGGGTCCAACTGCCTGAGGGAGCGTCCTCTGTAAATCCCTGGTCAGGTTGAGTCAGCCTGCTTCTGAGTTTCCTTCTGCTTTGGGTTTGCACCTTCCTCAGGGGTGCAGATTCAGAAGGGCAGTCTTCCTCAGCCTTAGGCATGTTCTGTAGTTTTCCTTCATCTTCTTCACAAGACTTTTGCATGTTGAGTATTTTTCTCTTATTTCCTTTTTGAATAAATGAATCCTGCAGAGATTCAGGGGATTTTTCTCTCTCTCTTCCCTCACTTGATTTGTGCTGATCAAGAGTCCTGAAAGGATCCAGGGCAGTTTTCTCTTTCTCCAGCAGTAGGGATTTCCGGAGTGGCTCTTTTTAAATATATTCCTCACTAGAGGCCCGGTGCACAAAATTCGTGCAGTTGGGGGTGGGGGGGTCCCTCAGCCCGGCCTGCCCCCTCTCGCAGTCCAGGACCCCTTAGGGGACATCCACCTGCCAGCTTAGGCCCACTACCCCTGGGGATTGGGCCTAAGTCAGCAGTCAGACATCCCTCTCACAGTCTGGGTCTCTCGCAGTCCGGGACCACTCACTTTTTACCGCCTGCCTGCAGCGGAGGCAGGAGAGGCTCCTGCTAACGCTGCTGCACTCACCAGCCATGAGCCCGGCTTCTGGCTCAGCAGTACTCCCCCTGTGGGAGCGCACTGACCACCAAGGGGCAGCTTCTGCATTGAGCGTTTGCCCCCTGGTGGCCAGTGCACATCATAGCAACTGGTCATTCTGCCGTTCAATTTGCATATTAGGGTTTTATTATATAGGATGTGTGCTGAGGCAAAGGTTGTCTAAATCTTGCCTAGAACCATTGTCACTTGGTATAATAACTGAAAAATGCTGTTGGCTGTCTATCGGGACTGTCAGTGTTGTTAGGTAAAAGTATATCTATGAAACTGCAATGATGATATTGTGATGCTACTGTCTTTCTGTTGGTAAAAAATATCATAATGTGTTTGTAGAATGTACCTCTAGCTATATTACTTTGGATTTAATTTTAAATGCAGTTACTAGTGCATTTTTTTTAAGGAAGGAGGGAGGAGTAGATTTCTTACTCTCCAAAATCATGTAGTAACCTCACTTCAAGCTCTTTTTACAAGGGAAATATTTATATTCCTAATGACTGAGGTTGGAAAAGACTCAGTTATGCCACATTTACCTTCATTTTATCTCAGTTTAAGAATTTGTGATCTCTGCAATCATTTTTATATCAGTTAATTAGGCATGAAATCCAGAAGGGAGAAAGGGATGAGGGTTAGAATCACCACAGGATGTCCACAAATCCCAGAAATACGTGAAGTGAGAATCCATCAACCGATAGAACCACACATTACAGCCAGACCTTGGGCTACGAGACACAGAGTCAGCAATTGGAATAGATGAAAGTGCCTCTTAATGCCCTCTACTGGTCTATAATTGTAAGATGTTTGCAAGCATTTGGATCATTTATGCAATTGAAATATTTAAGCAATTTTGAGTGCCCTGTTTCTTTGGGGCATATGTTCTCATAAGTTTCTAGCATGAAACTCTACCTTCTGCACTATATGGGGGCTGTTCAACTTTGAATATTTTAAATGTCAACATAGAATAACATTAAGTCTATAACCTGGACTTAAGGAAATCCACAGTGCAAAATCTGAATTTACACAAATTTGGGACACACTGGGAATGCCACTCACCAGAGTAATGTGTTAGAAGTAAAACTACTTGTGATAGAGCTATATTCAAGAAGGGAAGTTCATTACACACACCCTCATTATTTGTTTAGTTACAACAAACTCCCAGATTCGATCAACTAAATTCCTTAGTGTTCCTCCACTGCAGGATTGCTCATCTTTCATTGCTGCTCTGCAGCCCCACCATAGAGTCCGGGCTTAAAATGGCCTGGTCCCTCTCCTCTGCAGCCCCAGTAGCTGCTTGCTGCCTTGATTCCCATCAGCACTGACCACCTAGTTGGTCCCCCTGACTTGTTTTCATCCTTTCCTGCTGCTCACAAACATCTTTGCTGACTCTTCCCTGCAGCCCCAGGCAGCTCAGTGAGCCATTCTGTTGTCCGAACTGGTATTTCCAAAACATAGTCATTTAACGAAATTCAATTCTTCCCTCACTTTTACTTTAGCCTTTTAACTCTCCCAATAGGTTACTGGGTCTTACCTCTCACCATAAGCATTACACATGTAACTGCACATCTACATGGGTTTATCTGTAGGGGAAAAGGTATACATTGTAATCAAGATATATTTCAGGATGCTACTTTGGAAGCAATTTCTAATTAAGAATCTATATGTTAAAATCGATTTACAAATGAAAATCAGTTCTTGTTTTAATAAAAGATGACATGATAGTCTTAGACTCCTTCAAACAAGCCCATTGTGGTAGAGCTATGCTTTGTAAAAAGATCTGTTATTTTAGGTTAAGGGCTTAGGAAAGGTAGCTAGCTATAAGAGGTCTTTGGTTAGTGCTAGAACCTGGCTGCTCACTCTTGAAATTGCAGTAAATATAAAATGTGAATTTGATATTATGGCATAAAGCATCTTTTTTAATATCTTGGTTTTCATCTGTGTTTCACTTTTCTCTGTAATCTCAGATTCTAGTACTAATGAAATAGTTAAGTTTTAGTTCAATAAACCTAAAGCCTATATTATTAACTACTAAAAAAAAGTAGGTGTTGCTGATTTTCTAACATTATTTCCTCAATTAAACTTTCAAACAAGTCTCTCTGTCCATCACTTAGGCATCTTTCTTAATTTAGAAGATGTAGATATTCCCCTTGTCATTAATATGGTCATCAGAAGCAATTTCTAGTCCGCCACTACAATTATTTTGATTTTGATTAGTCAAAAGAAGACCCCCCAAAAAACTAAGTAAGTGCAATATGCGACCAACTGTCACCTCCGATTTAAATAATAATGCATCACTATAGATCATTTCAAAGAGAGCTTATGGGACCAAAACCAGGACCTAAGATTGAAGTTCTCCATAGAATATAATAGACAGTCAGTAGTGCTATGTTTCCCTGAGGAGATATAAGATAAAAATAACAATAATAATGTATTCTGAGTCTCAGCTCACTCTTCATTATGTCACAAGTCTAAGCCACTGTGTGAAAAATAGAGTTGGTGACTGTAAATGAGGTTTTCGACCTGTAGGGAATCAGTTCTGTGAGATTCAGTATTTAAGCAGCTACAAAGGATTTGTTAAAGAGAAAAGTGCATCTATTACTAATTAGGATATTTTGAGAGAAAGACACATTAAACAGCAATTTTTTAAAATAATCTAGTTAGTGAATCACAGTATTCAATGACTTTAGTGTTGGAAAGATCAAAGACCACCCTTCCATTTTACTGATGAAGCCCAGAGTTTTTTCTGAGACCACCTGCAACAGTGCAGCTTCGTGAAAAGAACTCAGTTCTACCATGCTGCAAGATCAGTGTTTAATTGTTGCTCACATCCATGGTATTTGCACAGTGCTAGGGAATATCATTCAAAGTATGAGTCTGTATGAGTCTGTGATGAATTCACAAGTGCTTTTATGAACAAACATGATCATCTGTCTGTTGCACAGGGATTTGTGTTATACATATCACACTCAAAATTGATTCTCTGTGTTTTCAAAAGTTCTCTCTCATTAAAGTAGCCTAAAAATCTAATTCTCTCTCTCTCTCTCTCTCTCTCTCTCTCTCACACACACACACACCCCATGAGATATAGTTATTAAATTCATAATTATACTTCTTGCTGGTCTCTGTATATTCACATTAACCAGGAATATAAATATCCCTAATCACCTTTCTTGCCAATTGCCAGATGGCCAAACCTCCAGCCAGAGTATCAGTGCCTGGGGTATTCAGTACTCTGAGCTCCTATCACCTTATAGGTCTTTTGTCTTCATTTGGAGCTGGTGTCTGGATCTGGTATCCTGTGTGCTTGATACCCCAGACACTTTTTCTTCTCCAACGATACATTTTAATTTTTTTTCATATCCTACATATCCAAACAGGCATTTCTTGGGGTGAATTATTTTTAGCAAGACATTGATCTATGTGAGTTGAACCATCTAAAAAGATCATAGCAAATTGTCCTAGATAAAGTAATGAGAGCAATGGACTATAACTCATAGAATAAAAATAAATACTTATGAGTTCATACCCATAAAAACAAATAATTTTAATACATAAATAAATGAGAGAGAAGTGATAGCTATTCCATAAAGTAGAATTCCAATTGGCGAATGTAGAAAGAATGATGCAAGTAGAAAAATCACTATTTAGCAAAGACCACATTTATTGTTGCAGATAAGAATAATCAAAGGTTGTTAAAATTAGTGGCCACAAAAGTATGAGAAATAGGATACCTGCATAGTCTTAATGTATGCACCCACAGATACTTTTTTTTTTAAGTGCAGGAGAGTAAGGAGACATGACAATTCAATACAATGTGGGACCCTGGGTAGTATCCAAACCCAGAAAGGGAGATTAATGGAATAACTGGAAAAATTTTAATAAGGTCTATAGATCAGTTAATAGTATTATATCAATGCTAATTTCTTAGTTTTATAATTCTACATCAGTTATAATTAAGATGTTAACATTTGGGGAAACAAGGTAAAGGGTATATAGCAACTTTTGTACTGTTTTCAACCTCTTTGTAAGTCTAAAATTATTTCAGAATTAAAAGTTTAAATATTTTAAATAAATAAAAGGCCATAACACTTTCTGATAATTGAGTGGCCCTCAATAAAAAAAGACTAAGAAGAGATGGGGATGTTTCATGATCCACACTTGACACAGGAAACAGATGCCAGCCAGTGATTTGCGCAAGGCCGCCCATTACAGAGCCAGGTGTTCTGTTAGATTCCCTTGTCCTCACTGTGGCTCCTGCATTCTCATAACTACTTTACAAGGAAGTTGGAGAAGGGATTATTATTCCCATTCTATAGACTTGGGAAAGACAATTCCAGCAAGAGTAAGAGATTTGCTGCTTAGTGAGTGGTGGAGTTGGCACTCAAATTTAAGTCTTCTTATTCTTAATCAGTTTTCATTTATATTCCATAAATGTAGCTATTTCTCTGTCATTTTTTATGTGACAAACGTTTGGTTAGAATCTTCTAGGCAAGACATGCACTGAGCACCATTCATACAAAAATAGAAATGACTTTGGGGTGGGGGGGACTCTTCAATGAGGTGAGATTTGAAAGAGAAGCAGAAGTATCGATGTGACTTCCTAGGAGTGATGCCCCAGGAGAAAGGGGGATTGATGGTTCAGGGGAGAAGGGTATCGAGGAGCCATGTTATAAGGAGAGGACTAGGATCTGAGCACAGGTAGGGGCTTGCCTCAGCTAGAAGCAGGCAATTCATCTATAGGAAAAGGAGAAAGGCAAAGTATACGGGTACAGATGCTTTTAAATGGGGACCTATGGTAGTGGAGGCTGTGGAAATTTTTTGATGGATTCCCCTTTCTCTATGAAATAGCATACAAGGTCATTAGCTGAGTGCAAGGCTGAGAGCAGGCACTGGAGAACCTGCCTTAGATGTATTTGTCTCTGCATTCTACTGTATTTGGTATTTCTGCTTAAACATATGGAAATATCTTATGCACGTACTCTTGCCAAAGCAGTGTTACTCATCTTTGGTTAGAATTAGCTTGGAAAGTAAACTGTACAAGTAATGAATTTTGAAATATAAATGAATACAGATTGAAAGGCTTCCCCTCTGCTCCCATTTGTATTGCAAATTTATTCTCTCAAAATTATTTCATGCTCTGAATGTCACTGAGAAATTTAGTGGATCACAGCTGTGCACCCCAGAAGTGGGTTTCCAACCATAATTTAATTGAAAGGATCATAACTAAGTTTCACCATATGCGGTTGTCAGATGTAATCAATGCAATATAAGTTTGAAGAAGACATTATTGAGTGTATCAAAGCACATTTCATAACCATTGAAAGCTACCATTTATGCAACAGAGATCACTCTAATGTTTTATGAAATTAGAACATCAGTAGAATATATACCTCTTAGAGGGTTAATATAGAATGAGTAATTTTGGTTAAATGATAATGTACTATTTAAAGACATTTATGTCAGATAATAAAGGTATTTATTACTCACCACTCCTCCACCCTATTACATCAATCAAATCTGTAAGGCTAACATGGCTTCTAGTTTTAATACTAATACAGTTGATGATACATTTGAAAATTGATACAATTGGGAATTTAATTTTATTAACAGAGAACATGGGCAGATTTCTCATCCATAAAGTAGAGGCCCATAAAGTTTTAACCTGGGGCCAGTGAAGGGTTTAACACACTGAAATTGCCATCACTGAACTTCTGGCTTGTTATTTAGAATCTTTTAAGTCTCAAAGCTGTTGAACCTCAGAGGCTAGTCTTGCAATGGATAAACGTTATAACAAAACCAGTGATCCCCAAAGTCTATTATTCCAATGTCTAAAGTCAGGCTCAGAACAAAAGATCACACCTGAGAAAACCATTAGAAGCACTGTTTTCTTCCCATCTAGGTTGGGTTGAAAAGGATTCTGTATAAGCAAAATTGTGCATCAGGAGTAGCTGTTTCGTTGGTATTAAATCTTGTTCAACTACAGATGTATATATTCTATATGCCACCAAACAGTGGCACTCCAAAGCTTAAGATCCAAGACTACCTACCCCATAGAGAATAATCATCTTGAACTTGGCTACAATTATTTGCAGAATTGTGATGAATGAATTAAATGTTAATGCCTTCAATGCCGATGATGTTGAACTGATGCTCCGCAAGGACTAATCTGAACACATGTGTGAAACCAATGAAGGAAACACAGACAGATATTTTGAACTATGTAATCTTTGGCCAGATTAGATAAATTCAGGAGAGCTGTTCCATTTAAATAATCCATAGGGTTTCAGGAGGTTAAGAGTTGTAAAGTAGTCAAGAGCACACACACACACACACACACACACACATACACACACACACAAAATTTGGGACCACACTACCAGAACTAAGGAATCTCCTATTAACAGCTCACAAATTTAAGCTGAGGCATTATGTTCAATCCAGGACACAGTGTGAGTGCTGGAGGCCACACGTATTCTCTGCTCAGTTGTCTTCCGCTGTCCTTGTGCCAGAACAGCATGTGATGCTAAGAGTTCCAAAGTCAGGCGGCACATCTTCCCTTGACATTAGTCATCCAGCCAGAGGCTGGCTCTTCTACCAGAATCACTAGAACTTCGGTAAGATCCAACTGATGGCAGCACACGGAGGAAATGATGAGGACAGCCAGCTGAAGCACAGACGTATACAGGCAGCAAGACTAATATAAGCTTGCTAGTGAAGCTTACGTAGATTCTAAAACAATCCCCAAAGCAAAGCTAATGTGAAGAAATGAACATGTACTCTTAAACAGCAGCCTGTTAGTGGCCTTGCCCTGGTGTATGGGCACTGAATGCTTACAGAGAAGTAGTAAAAGGGACCTCAAGGATGCTGGGATTCAAGGCCAATTCTATTGTACTCTCGCAACCATTTTCAGAGGCTGTGTTACCACCATCACTACTTAGAATGGAATTCCTAGGAAGCAAGCATCCTTTTTTTTTTCTTTCTCTTATCTGAAACAAATAAGCAAACAAAGAAAAACCCTCTCTCTGTTATTCCCTTCTCTTGGCTACTCCTGATTTCTCTGTTCTTCAAGAATTGTCTTGCTCAGTTTCTAAATCCTCTCTTTTTGCTCTTCCTCATCTCAGTTTGATCAAGCGTTCACCCGCTGTCCTTCTCACCCTCTCCTTTACCTCTGTGTTGGATTCTTGCTGATCTTTGCACCAAACAGATACACTCCTTCCTTAGACATCTGTTCTTGCTAATCCCTGGCCTCTGACCCCAGTTTTCAGTGGCTTGCTTCTTCCTTGAAACCTTTGTTCAGAAATCACCTATGTATGCAGCCTTCATAATCTTTTTATTTCAAGTTGTAATAATTCTCTCAGCCCCTCATTCTTTTATCCCCTTTTGATGAGTTGTGTGTGTTTTTCATAGGATATGTATCACATTATTTTTTTTTAATCCTCACCCAAGGATATTTTTCCATTTATTTTTAGGGAGAGTGGAAGAGAGAGTGAGAGACAGAGAGAAACATCGATGTGAGAGAGACACATCAATTGGTTGCCTCCTGCATGTACCCTGACCAGGACCGGGGAACCTGCAACCAGGGTACAAGCCCCTGACCAGAATGGAACCCAGGACCCTTTGGTCTGCAAGCCGATGCTCTATCCACTGAGCAAAACCGGCTAGGGCTTTATCACATTCTAAAATACCATATTAGTTCATTTTCTAAATAAACTTCACCACAGGGGTTTTGGGTGTTTAACAGGCAATACGAGATAGGTCTCCTCTGCAAACAAGTGAAATGGCCATGACAAGGATGTTAGGGGTCTGGGCTTTGGATCCAGCCCTGTCCGACTCTCTGCTCACTCACTATAAGCTGTGTGGTCGGAGGCTCTCTACCCTCTCTGAGTGTCAGTTTGCTCATCTGTAAGTGCAGATAACATAGCTAAATCGTTTCCTCCGCAGACGTGGAGAGCAGTCTTAGGCCAAGCAACAGGAGAGGCCCAGAGCCCAGAGCGGGACAGATGTGGTTCCTACCTCATGGGGCTGGCAGTCTAGGGAGGAAGTAGATAATAAACAATAATCCTAGAAATGAATGTAAACATCACAGCCACTCGATTGTAAAGGAATAAAGGAGCTGACTTGACAAGTGCCTTGTTTGTAATTAGTTCTATGTCCCCATTTGCCTCAAACTATAACTGCCTGTTTTAACCTCAGTTTTACTGACAGGCATATCCTAATTAGTAGCCTGTCCACTTGGTGTTCACATTTGAATGCATCTAACAATCACCTGAAATACCTCTTAAGACGGGCAACTGGGGCCCATGTCTGGAATTTCCGATTCAGGAGGTTGGTAATGTGACCCCCAACCTGCATTTTCCCCATCTCCCAGGAAATTCTGATACAGAAGTCTCCAGGCCCACACACTGTGAAGTGCGGATTTCGAGAAATCATTTTATTGTCATCCTTTTTAATAATAGGTTATAAAAACATGTAAAGCCATGTCATTCTGAAATAAATTATGCCCTCCCAGAAGCCATTCAGTCTAGGGCTTTTGCCTCACGTTAATGATATTAATGATCCTTAGAGGCTATACACACACTAGCTAATCATCCGGGATTCTCTATCTTGAAATAACTCACCCCCCTGAGGACACTTTTTGTTGCCTAGCAGCTTGACTGCAAAAAACACTCGAGCCTTTAAAAACGCCATCCATTTTCATGGCTAAAAACTGAGGAACAGCAGAGAGAACTACAACCAAAAAGAAAATTGACCACAGAGAGCTTTCCTGCCACAGACACTGAGAAGGGCCATCAGCAGATGGGGCTGACCGCTGCCATCACGAAGCCATGCAGATTCAAGCATGAACATAATTTCACTCTGTTAATATCATTATGCCAAGGCAAATGATGTTGAAATATGATTTGTGGCCATGTTTTGCGATAAGGTCATACACCCACAAAACTATCTCTTAATCAGTAGTCATAAGGTAAGTTATATATTATCCAGTTCAGACTTGCTGAAGGCTGGAAAATCTGGCTTGCATGTTCAAAACAAAAGCACACCAATGGCAATTTATTATTTGTCTTTTAACCACAGTAATCTTACTGTTTGTGACAGTATGGATGAACCTGGAGAATTATTACGCTGAGTGAAATAAGCCAGTCAGAGACAAGTACCATATTATTTCACTCCTGTGTGGAATTTAGTGGACAAAATAAAATAACAGACAAAACAGAAACAGACTCATAGTTACAGTGAGCAGAGGCTATCAGAGGAGAGGGGGGTTATGGGCTTGTATGAAAAGGTGATGGGATTAGGTAGAAAATTAAAAAGAAATTAAAATAAGTTCAGAGGCATAGACAATAGTATGGTGATTACGAGAGGGGAAGGGGAGGTTGGGCAGAGGTAATAGAGGATGAAGCGGGGATGAATGGTGATGGAAGGAGACTTGACTTGTATTGTAAACACACAATACAATATACAGATGGTGTATTATAGAATTATACACCTGAAACTTATATAATTTTATTAACCAATGTCACCCCAATAAATTCAATTAGAGCTACATTAATATAGTTAGCTGCCTCCAAGGAGGAATTTGTTTTCGGCATCAGCATTTCCTAGACATCTGCAATGTATCCTGGTACGTATTTCAGCATTTTGTTTCAGATGGCTTATGGTAGTTTCTCTAGCATATATCACATACATCCCTCCAGAATCTACAAGAGCAAGTTAGTATTTTTGAGATGTTTCAAGGGCATCATCATTAATATCCAGCACCAGGTGCTGATACACTGATCCTCACAGAAAATGCCTATAGATGGTAGTGTTAGACTTTAAGGCCTTATGACAGATACGCATAGTTTTCATCTGCTATGAGAACAACATCTTCTGTGGCTTCTTCCTTAAGTCAGTGTGCCTGTCTCCATTAGCCCCTTTCCCAAGTTTTCCCCTTTAATTGCTAAAAATGGGAAAACAAAACAAAGCAAGCATGTCTCTTAGGATTGTATATGGAATAAAATGAACAGTCTGGAGTAGGGACCATGGCATTCCCTTCTGAGTTAAGTACACAAGTTTCAATACAAAATGTGTATCTTTATGGATTTTTAATTTTGACTTTAAAAACCTTAAAGATGCCGAAACCGGTTTGGCTCAGTGGATAGAGCGTCGGCCTGCGGACTGAAGGGTCCCAGGTTCGATTCCGGTCAAGAGCATGTACCTGGGTTGCGGGCACGTCCCCAGTAGGGGATGTGCAGGAGGCAGCTGATTGATGTTTCTCTCTCATTGATGTTTCTAACTCTCTATCTCTCTCCCTTCCTCTCTGTGGAAAATCAATAAAATATATTTTAAAAAAAACAACCTTAAAGATTTTGCTTTCCCTAGTTTTTCAGTTGCATTCTGCATAAAAGAAGTCATCTAATATTGTGACCTTTCCATAAGTGAGATAGAACATAGCACCAATCCTAGAGATTACAGGCATCCTATATAATCAAAGCGTAGTACGCAAATTGTCCCCTCGACTGGGAGTTCATCTGGGAGTTAGACCAGGGAGGTAGGGCTGGGGGAAGGGAGGGAGGCTGCATCCAGCAGCTGGAGGGACCCTACCAGTGCACAAGTTTTGTGCACTGGGCCTCTAGTATTCTATAATTTCTAAGATGTTACAGCTTTTTTTGCCCCCATCCATTTTTTTTCTACAAGTCAAAAGGCCTTGAGGTCATTCTCTAATACTGATACAGTTTAGGACTTAATATTACTTTTATCAATCTGATGAGTGACTAATCATACCTGGGCATAATTTTACTGTAATTCATAATTACCAGTTTTGTGTGTTTAATGGCTATTTAAAATCTTTGTGCTGAACTATCTATTCATAACCTTTTCTAATTATAATGTTTCTGTTGGTTTTATTTAGTTACAGAGATTCCATATAGAGTAAGGAAAATTATCCTCTAGTCTGTAATTGAACATTTTTCAGTTTTTCACTTCCTTTTGACTTTGCTCATATGATTGTTGCTGTGAAGATTTTTTTATTTTGCATATTTATTAATCTTTTCTTTAATGGTTTCTTTGTCACACTTAAGCCTTCTCTGTTTCAACACTATATATATATGTATATAATACACACATAAAAATTATATAAATAATGCATATACATATATACAATATATGTATATTATATATGCATATACACACACACATAATTTGTATATATGAAACACACACACATACACCTATGAATATATGTTTTAAAATTTTCATGATTTCTCCCTGGAATTTTAAAATTTCATTTTTAGGTTTAATGTTTGATCCATCTGGAATTTATTTTGTTTTAAAGCACAAAGTAATTATCCTCTTTATAGGCACTGAGTAATATGTGTCTACCCTATTGATTTTACATGCTAAATTTTATCATATACCAAATTATATTTTTCACCATCCTATTCCAATTATTTTAGGTCTTTAATGTACTTTACTATCTCATCACTAGCCCCAACCCCCAGAATTCTCCTTGCTAATCCTGCTTCTTCTTTTTTCTACATAACTTTTAAAAGAGCTTGTATATGTTTTTAAAGTTGCTATTTTTATTGATATTGCATTAAATGTATGGAATAATATAGGCAGAACTGGTATCTTTGTGACATTGAATATTTCTATTGAAGAATAAAGTACCAGTTTCCACTTATTCTACTCTTCTCCTCCAATTGTCTTATAATTACCTAAATGGTTTATACAGTTTGTTTGTTTCAACCATTGTCCAAATAAAATACAGGCATTTCAATGTGTTGATATGTCTCTCGTCTCTTTGAAGCCATCTGTCTCCCTGCCTTCCTGACTCTCATTGCCTTTTACTTCTCCATTTTATTTGTCGAAACGGAATCAGTTGTCTTGTGGAGTTTCCCACCATCTGGACTGTGCTGATTGCACTCCCATGGTGTTCTTTAACATGTTTATCTGCCCTTATTTTGGGAAAAATGCTACATAGGAGATGAACTGTTCTAGTCTCTTTGTGTGTATTCCTCAGCAGCATTTCAATTTCACTTGTGTAGATCTTTCAAATACCTACGGGCCTTAATGATATAACCACCACTACGGAGGGCAGTTTGGCAATGTTTATCAAAATTACAAGTACTTGTGTCTTTTGGCCTAGCAATTTAATTCCTAGGAATTTATCCTGCAGAGATAATTGCGCACCTGTGAAAGGATGTATTTCTGAAGTTACTCATGGCATCATTATTTGTAAGAGCAAAAGATTGCAATAATCTAAATTCCTCATGGTGGGAGACTAAATAGGTAAATTATGGCATCCCCATACAGTGAAATGCTGTAAAGCTAATTTTTTTAAAAAATGAGGAAGCTCCTTATGTAATGATAAGAAATAGTTTCTAAGATACATTGCTAATTGAAGAAATGAGGGTGCAAATGAGTATGTATAGAATGTATATGATGTTATTATTTCTGTAAGAAAAGGGTAAATACACATATGGCCTATACATACACATCTCTGGAAGATACCAAAGAGAAATTGGCTGACTAGGGAATGAGAGAGTGTGGGAAAGAGAATCTACATGCCTTTTCATACCTTTTGAATGTTGTACTCTGTGAATGTTTTAACTATTTAACATTGTTAGTTTAAAAAGTTTGTATTGTTATGAATTATATAGCAGGTTATATTTAAAGATTATTGTAGCATTGTTTGTCTTAAATAGAGTCAATATGTTAAAGGGAGTTAGATGACATCTAAATATTAAACAGTAAGGAAGCCATCTAAAACTGAGATAGTGCTCTCTCTCTTTCTCTGTCTCTCTCTCTCTCTCTCTCTCTCTCTCTCTCTCTCACACACACACACACACACACACACACACACACACACACACACGGTCTTGTAGAGAGAATTCCTGCCCAACAGGGGCAGCATGTCAG
Organism: Myotis davidii; assembly: GCF_000327345.1. Lineage (NCBI taxonomy): Eukaryota > Metazoa > Chordata > Mammalia > Chiroptera > Vespertilionidae > Myotis > Myotis davidii. The sequence continues at coordinate 754,622 of NW_006298623.1, forward strand.
AGTAAACATAATAAGGGATTTGAAGTCTTCAGCCAAAAGTTCAGATCCCCTTTTTATTCCTTAGTAAACTTAACACTACCTGCTCAAACTGGGGTTACCTTCTGGCTTCTTATGAAGATCAGCTAATTTGTATTATGTCTAGATGCCTGGCCCATTATATTATTTCAGCTCTAGAATTGGTCTCTGGGGTAAAAATTGAAGTCAAAAGAAATATATTGTATAGGAAAAATTTCTTTTTTCAGTTTGAAACTTAGGTGTTCCTATCATGTTCTTAAATTGTATTAATAATTCCCTGCTTCCAGCTCCAGCCACTCACATGTGGACTCCTAAGCAACACTAGAAGTGAGAGTGAATGACAGGTATCCATCCCATCCTACTTGGGCTGCCTCTCTTGCACTTGTCTCTAGCTGAGCTTTGACTCTCATTGTTTTTCTTTTTTCTTTCTTTTTAAATACATTTTATTGATTTCAGAGAGTAAAGGAGAGATAGAGAGAGAAACATGAATGATGAGAGAGAATCATTGATCAGCTGTCTCCTGCATCCTCCTCACTGGGGATTGAGCCTGCAAACCTGGACATATGCCCTGACCAGGACTCGAACCATGACCTCCTTGTTCATAAGTTGACACTCAGCCACTGAGCCACACTGGCTGGGCTGTTTTTCTTATTGAGTCTATAAAACTGTGTATTTAAAATACAGATCTACAGATCTACTACAGCATAAGATCTTTTAGGCTTACAACCAACCTAATGCCCATAGTTCAGTCAGTCTCTGCAAGGCCAATTATCTGCATCTTTAAAACAAGTTGAGATAACGATTTAATTGTATTCAATTTACGTATAGACAAGTCTCATCTCCAAGATAGACTCTGACACATATCTTGGAGCCCACAAGAAGCAAAATGAAAAGCCAACATCCTTGCCTGCACTTCACCGTGACTCTTCTGAAATCCTTCAGTGAACTAAGGAGAGCAATGCACCTTAATGGTGTGCTGGGCCGTGAGCGCTGGTGCTCACAATATGAGATCCATAAAATATCCCTCCCGTTTTACCTGTCCAGTGATGGAAAAGCCTTAAGCTGCTCTAAGGAGATTAATAAAGGACAATACGGGACAATTTCCTGTCATTAAGGACTGTTGAACTTGGAAGAGATTCAGAAAAAAATAATTAAATCCATTTCTCTACAGATCGATGAACCTAAGAGTCGTTGGAGTGGTTTAAACTTTGCCTTTCGGAGAGGCAAAGTTTGCCCCTCCCCATTTTTTCCTAACCAACATTAAAATTGGCTGATTTCCTTGGTTTATCTTTCTACACACTTCCTAAAGGTGTTACTATATCGTACATGTGGTTCTGAACATTACAGAGAAATGTAACCAGAATACTTGCACAGAGCCTTTTTATCTACTTATGTTTTTCTTGATAGCCCACACTCTGCAATAAAAATCGCAGGTGACCTTTTCAGTCATTCACAGTTTTGAACAGGAAGAGGAAACCAAAGCTTCTTTTAGAAATCCCCGATTACAGTGGGTGTGGCAGGTTTATAAATAGAGTTAACAGGTGGATATTTTTAGGGTAGCATTAATACATCCCTCACTCACAGGGAAAATTTGTGTTTTAAGTTTATAGGAACATTGCAAAACAAAGTAGTAAAATTATTTTTGACACGTTCTCACTTTCACTTTCCTTGTGGTCTACAATCCTGCAAAGAACCGTTCAAAAAAGTAATGTATGTAACTTCATTTCCCCAGGGGACAGTAAGGGTGAGCCACGAGTATTTTATGTGTGTGTGTGTTTTTTTTCTTTTAAAGAAAGAGCCACCTAATTTAGGTAGTTGTTTTTATCACTTAGAGAGTTTCTTCTGTCAGTTTCTAGCATTTCTAAACAAGGTGAAAAGAATTCTGAGGAAATCATAACAATATCATGTTTTCCAAATTTCTTAATTAGTATGTGTTTTTAAAATATGAGATATTGTGACTTCTGAAAACACTGAAACAACTGTATGAAATATAAATGAGCAAAAACAGCATATGAGAGTTCTATTCTTCAGCCTGGCACACAGTGAATGCTCAGTAAGCAGTAGGTTGAAGCATAGGAATTTGCCCATAATTGACCACTGTGACTTACAAAAATGGTAATTCACAAGATTAGACCTAATATTAATAACCTTCCTTATTTACCTTGGTTCAGAATCCCTTGAGCCTAAACCATTTTACTGAAAGAGCACTCAGATCTTGGAAATATAGTTGTTACCTAAGATAAGAGAATAGCTTTGTGTGATCTCAGTAGACACTGAGGCAAAGTGAACCTATACATTTCATCTCAGGAGAGTTTCAGGATGTCCTCAAATTCTACACATGATCATATAAAATCAGGGAAGAGGGTAAAGCTAAAGGAGCAGAATAGCAGCAGCTGTGAGGGCTGCATTATAGTGGGGAGATATAGAATCCAAAAATTAAAGGAAGACAGAAACACAGTAAATATAACCCAAATGTAATTTAATATAAATAAATAAATATAATATAATAATTGATATAAATACAAATATGCATACTGAGTAGCTGAGACACATACACTTTGGCCAACAGCCCTGACTACTACTCTCCTCTCTTAGGGTACCATCACATTATAACAGTGTTCTCACTACACAAAAGTGTTCTCACCATACAGTTCTCACTATGCAAAGCTGGCGTTGAATACTCTGAACATCTTTCTGTGAGAAATTTTTTTCTTTAGGTTTGTACACTGAATAACCTCTCTGAATATTTTACCTCATTTCCCAGCCCTTCAGGATACACTCAAGCATTAGTGAATGGTTGGAAGGTAAGTCAGGCTGCTACTCCCACCGTGAGCAAAATAATTGAGAAACTGCCTTTACATCTGGGTATTTTTAGATTTTCTGGGATCCAGCCAACTTTTTAAAACTTTATTATACAAGTGCCATTTCAATATTACAAGATTAGAAAATCCAGTACTTTTTTAAGACTCTGAATGAAAAATCAGATATCTCTTTAAACAATGTACACCTAACTCATAAAGGGAAATACCAGAAAGGCATATATCTTGTGCTGTCTTGTTCTCTCTGGACCTTAGCACCTAGCACTGGGCTGATATGTAGTTGGCAAGGACAAGTCTTTATTGAATGAATGAATGAATGAATGAATGCAATTCTATAGATTGCATTCATCTTTGAGTTTTATCATTTTTAGCATATATATAGTAGCTCATTAAACATCCTTTGTATACAAGGAGCTTCTCAATACAAATGACTATTTCCTCACCTTTAAAATGAGGGTCTGGGTAGGAACATGCTACAGTCTTGTAAACAGCTAAGCACACAGGCTGGGAAAGAGAGCTATTAGTATAGATTTCTTGCAACATTAATGGGCAAGCTAAAACCATTAATGACTGGCTTAGTTCCAAAATGGCCTTGGGCCACACATGACCTTGATTGATGATGACTTTTTAACAGGTCTCTCTGAAACTACTCATTGAATTTTGCCTTGGAGCTGGTGTGTCACTTGTTTAGCTCTCCTGACAGTATTCCAAAGGAAATCATTCATTGGCAAGCACAAAAGCTCCAGGATTGTGCCAAACAGAATTACTCATTACCATTTTATGGAAAGTTCAAATCACATTTGCAGGAGGGATGGGGACCTACCAGCTCACTGCTTTTGGTTGGCATTTTTATTTGCCCCAGTAATCACCAGCTTTAACCAAAAGCCCTCGGAATTCCAAATAGAGCCTCTTTATCAGTTGAGATCTCCTGAAGAAAGGGAATATGGTTCTGAATAAAACATCTTAGGTAAGGAGACATCTTTTGTGGAGTTCATGCTACTAATTTTTCACTGTCTGTTTTAAACACTTGCATTATGGGCTACTTAGTCAAGAACCAGTGTTATGAAGAGTAGATCTGTTTAGCCTTCTTCCAGCCCTGCACCATCAAATATGACAACCACTAGCCATAGGTGGCTATTTACATTAAGTAAAATTAAATAAAATTAAAATTCTTGTTTCTCACTTGTACTAAGTCACATTACAAGTACCCCATAGCCACCAGTGGCAAGTATACATATGTAATATTTCTATCATCTGTTGGGCCACATTCTCCTAATATTTTTGAAGGACACAGGGTAATCAAGAATTTTGCCTTTTAATTTTAGAATTTTCTTATGGCCTATAGTGAGAAAAGATTTAGCCAGAGATTTATTTATTCAGCATCTAGTTATTGAGTCAAAACAATTTTCCAAGAGGTTATCTTTGCTGTGGAATGTTCTTGAAGGTCTATGACCCTGACTTCCTATTAGATGTGTCCCACGGGGGCCACTGTGAAAACTCAGAATCTACTTGGAAGCCTTGGGTACCACCAAAAACAGAATCGTCTAAGTCATGATTTATCTTCATTCCCATGAACCTCCTCTTGAGGCTGAGGAGTTCAGATAATATATTCATATATGCCAAAGCACTTTAAAAAGTCTAGGGAATTTTAGTACCACATTTCCCTCTGTTGTTTTTCAACATTTCCAGGACTGGTTAGTTCCTAAATGAGGGCCACCGTAGACTCTTCCAGTCCTAAACTTACTCTTGGATGCTTGCAACATACCCAAGAACTATAGGCATGTAGCTAGCTCAGTGCTAGCTGCTCTGTGATCAGTAATTCCAAGCCACAGAGTACTACTCCAGATTTTTTGGAGTACCACTGGCACATTACCAATTGAACCAATAATTAAGGAATATTCAGTGATTTAGAAAAGGCTAATATTTCAGTTCTTTTCTACTCTGATTACTTGAGTTTCCCATGAAAATAAGTATTTCTTGAAAGAAAAAATTTAACTTTAAAAATTTAAAGGATAATTATTTTTTAAAGGTTTATAATCTTCTCATACAAATATAAAATTATAAAAATGAAAAAATTTTATTTAGCTCATTAATTATTGAGACAGCCAATAAGATGTTATAACGAATTCATGAGAGAATTCAAAAAGCAGTTGAAATATAAAGTCCATCAGGAATACTGAATACATTTGCTTAACAGATGCAAAACTGGTCAGTATCCACAGGACAATAATCAATTGCATTTAACCATACATGTACAATTTAATTTTTATGGACAAGAATCATTTGCATCACTCTCAATTATCTGAGACTTAGATAGTTGTAATATTGTTCAAAGACAATGAAGGGTCCCAAACCCATAGAGTCTGATAGCCTGGAATGGTATGTTCTAGATAATACATCGCTTTTCATCAAAGACACCTGGTAGTCATCTTGGTCCATTTTCAAGTCTTTCATAATTTTTTTTTCTGGTAAATTAAATATTTATAGGTTACTTTCTCTCATATTTCTGTACCTTTGATTTATCTGGCCATTTCTTTCTTGTTTGAGAGATACCTGGTGAGCTTTTTGCTTGATTCAATAAACAGGAAAAAGATTATAAAGATATATTTTATTGACAAGTGTAAGAGAGTATGGGAAGAGTCACAGTGGTCTAGATAGCTGGAAGGAGAAGACAAAGAAAGAGAAAAAGATGAAAGGATTAAATCATGTATATAATAATTTTATAGATGTTGAGATTATAGAATTAAACCTCCTTGTAGCCTTTATTTCTTTGGTTCTAACCCCTTCATTCCAAGACACATCTCAACTTAGTAACACCTTTTTGGGAAGAAAAATTTTAAAAAGAAAATAGTTCTTTCTGAAAATAGCACAATGAAGTATATTTATTCAGACCCTAACATATTATGCCCTTAATAACCAAACTTTGAGCCTTCTCAACATCCTTCTGATTCACTTTTGGCCATCATTTATCATATGACATGCTACTTTTCATAATGGATTTCCTGATCAAAACCTTTTAGTACCTTTGTGATTAAAAACATAATCTTAAGTAATTCCAAAGTATGTCTTCGGTGTATTCTCTACATTTCCATTTCATAACTTACTAATCTTCCCCACACCCTTACCCACCACACATTTATACAGCTAATTTAGAAAGTTATCAGAAAGCTTTTGACAGTTTAATAACTGTGTGATAGTCTTTCACAAAGCATGCTTTGCTCCTTCACCTTCCTTGCTTTCAAAACACTGATTTATTTTGAGAGATTTGGCAAATTCTTCTGCCTTTAAAATTGTGCTACTTGATGTCCAACAGAAAGTTATTTTGTATATATATCCTGAGAACAAGAGGTTTATCTCTGGCACAAATTCATCTACTTGCCTGTGTCTTCTATTCTTGGAACCTTTGTAAAAACATTTGGTTGTTGTTTTACAAGAAAATCAGTTGGTTCATTTCTCAAGTTGATGCATAACTTACAATAAATTTACACCTACCTTTCTGTTCTCTTCTGCATATGTGGTCCTTTTTCTTTTCAGTGCTGCCATTATAGTACAGTCCTTTGAGGACAATTCTAGATCCAAGTTTAGCCAAAACTCCACAGTGGAAGGCAGTGCCCATGGAAATAAGTCAAATGAGGAATCAACGATAAGCAAGTAGCTGAAACTTCACATTTGTCCAGGCTATGACACTTACACAGGAAATGACAACAGTGTCACAGCTTGTCTCTCTGAGCAATAGCTGATTTCTTTGGACATTGATTGCAAGGTTTATTCCAATTTCACAGAAGTTAAAATTAGTGGTGGGGAGGAACACCATGTATGATAGAATTGAGGAAATTTGCTAAATTACAGATTGCTAAAATACCGATTGTTTTAGAAGGTAATGACTCTTTTTTTTGTCCATATGTGACAGGTTCTTTAACAAATTTCCCAGCTTCTTGGCTGACCTAGGTTAACCCTTTCTCTTAGTAAATCAGGAAACAAAATCCTGGAGACTTCAACCTGTTCCAAATTTCACCACGTGAGCTATTGCTAACCAGAGTTACAACAGTGGTTTCCAGGCACCGAGTGCTAAACCATGGGGGTGGCAGTGGGGAAGGGAGTGAAACTTCATGAATTCAAATATATCCACTTTAAAGGGCTGTCTAATTTTTATGGTGACATGTTCATTCTTTTCTGTGACTGGTGAGTTTGTTCTTTTATGTGGCTATTATTATTATTATTATTATTATCATTATTATTATTATTTTGCCTCCATCCCAATGTATTTACTTGGTAAAATAAAAATTTAGCATCCCTCTATTGGTTCCTTCAATTAAAAAAAAATTACTAGTCCTTTACATGCAAAACTCTGAGAATTAATAGGCCAAAGGGCTTCAAGACAGTGTTCTTGCATTAGGCATCTCTCTTAATTATTTCCTATGGCTGTGGTTTGTAGTTTGTGTTCGTTTTGCTGGAAAAATCACTTTCTTCAGCCATATTTCTCAGCTGCATAAGAAAACCTTTTTTTCTCAACTCACAATTTGAAACAGTTTTTATATCAAATAACTGGGTTCCCCAAAACAAAGCAAGTTGCATTTATGAATAATCCATCTCTATAAATAAGGATACTAGGGGAGTTTTAAAAAGACCATCTTTTTATTGTGCTATCTTTTAGTTTTATGACTCCTCAGACCTCATTTACAAGATTTACTTCCTGACCTGTTTCAATGAAGTGTCTTCTAAAGCAGTATGCATGCACACAATGCCCACAACTTACCCTACCATGGGCAACGGAGAAGAGAAATGCAAGAATTAATGGCAGTTTATTTACAGTGTAGCTATTTCTGCCTTTTCTAGCACAACAGCACTGTCTACTCTTCTAGGATCTGCAGATCCTTGTTTTTATGCAAAGGCATTTTATACAGAAGCTTGAAAATAATGAATCTACAAAATAATGCTCTAAGTGAAAGTAACTCATTTTGGAGTGTGTTATTATGATTAATAGTGGAGCTCTGGCATTTTGTAGACTAATGTTAATACAGCAACATTTGGGTAGCACCTTTTGTGATTTTTCAAGGTGGTGCACTTGTTTGTTAATGCATCCCATGTCCAGCCATTGAATTATGCCAGCATTACTGACAGTGCCACTTTGTCAGGCTGGAAAGATGGTCTCAGACTCAATAAGGAAACACTTTATCAAAAGGAATAAAAAATGGAAATGAGCTACTACCTTTGGGCTCAGATTAAATTAGCCTCGGGAATTTAGAAGCGACTGCTACTCTTGTTTTTCCTTCTAATGCAGCATTGTGGATCTTTATATCTCATACTCTATTAATTCAGCAAATATTTATTTGGCACCTACTATGTGTAATGTATTAGGACATTAGGTGCTTATTTTGATTATCTGATTATCTTAAGATATACAAAATGAATGTATTCCCATTTGTGCCTTCATAAAGTG
>NW_006298623.1:762994-764911 GCF_000327345.1 Myotis davidii
GGGGGGGGGGTTGTTTTAACTGAAGAACCAGAAGGGTATTCATGTAGGAAATGGAAGTGGAGCAGAACCTTGAGGAGTGGGTAGGATTTGAACATATGAAATCAGGTTGAAGTAGTTCTAGAAAACGAACTATGCAATCTAGCATCAGGAGAGGGAAATTCTGGGATATGTACTGCAAAAGGATATCTGGGTAGGATTGCAGGATTCATAAAGGGGAGTTGTAGGGAGAAAGTCATGCAGGATCACGGTGCAGTAGATTATATTTGAGACTAAAGATTGTGAGCTTTAGTCTACAGGCATGAGAGAGATCCTGAGATTTTATTAATATAGGAATCCATGTTCATAACAGTACATCAGACAATTCACCTGGAGGCTATGCATGTGTTGTGTTGAAGAGGGCAGTAAGCTGGGATTCAGAGGATGGCTGAGAGCTTGGTGGAGTCCTTGAGAATGCATTAAAGGGAAGAACTGTCACTATGGCCATGGGAATGGCCACAGGATGATGGACAGGAGAGGTGACAGGATTGCAGTGTGGAATAAGTGTTGACAATTTATTGAACATAAGGGGAAATGAGATGGAGAGGAGACAAGGATTTTGATGTTTTAAGAGAGAAAGAAAATAAGAATGGGTTTGATTGATGACAGAGTCCTATTTGTGCCACCTTGAATCTGAAGTGCTGGCAAGAGTCAAAGACTAAATATATCGAGAGCAATTTGCAATGCACATCAGAAATTAAGATAAAAATAAAGCCAGAGCTAGAAGGTTACATACTTGGAAATAACATGATTGGATAATAGTATAAGTATCTTTGTTTTGAGAGTTCACCAGTGGGAGTGAGAAGAACATTACAGAGAGGAGGCCAGGAATAGGTATGTGGAGAATGACTACACTTAGAAGGTATAAGGAGGAAAGGAAATATTTCCCTCTCCCCTGGGAGAAAAGAGAAGACTCAGAGTATTCAGAGGCAGCAGAAGTGAGGGGGCTAGGGATTAGGGATGAGATAGGTGGTATCAGAAAGGTTGGAGTAGGATAGCAGAGGTTGTTTTGCTTGCACACTGGGAGTCTTATCTTCAAAAGGAGGAGAGATCATTTAATTATGGATAATCTATGTGTTTCTAGAGCAGAGTGCGTTAGGACTTTACTAAGGAGTTTCCTGACATGACAAACTCCCACCATTCACAGCCATAGTGTTCCTAGTTTCCTTCACAGAACATGTAAATCTGTGGCCTGCTGCTCACTGCTCTGGGAAGAGCCCTCTCACCAACATATGGATGCTCTTTCCAGGATTCCTCTAGCAGCCCAGACATGAATTAGTGGTTTGGGTATCTTTCTGGTAGTAAGAGAACACTATCAAGCCCAGCTGGCATGGCTCAGAGATTGAACGTCGACCTATAAACCAGGAGGTCATAGTTCAATTCCCAATCAGGGCACATGCCTGGGTTTCAAGCTCAGTCCCTGGTATGGGGTCTGCAGGAGGCAGCCAATCAATGATTCTTTCTCATAATTGATGTTTCTATCTCTCTCTCCTTCTCCCCTCATCTCTAAAATCAATAAAAATACATATTTTTAAAAATGGGGTTGGGGGGAGGAGAAACTTGGAACCTTTCAGTCAAAGAGAACTGACATCTAAAACTACTAATAAACCATAAATGTGAAGGACTTACAAATTAAACAGGCAATTCTCTAACATTGAAATTTAAAATATTACAGGACTGATTAGAAAGCTCTGACTCAAACATCTGTTGAAAACACACTGCTCTTAAGTTAAATGTATGTGCACTCTCTTCACTGAGTAATGGGGACTATTAAAATTTCATACTAATTGAAAAACAATTTTCCAAATGTGTTTGCTCAACATCACTTTAGATGTTGTTTTAATGATGGTTAAAATACACACACACACACACACACACACA
>NW_006298623.1:764959-766486 GCF_000327345.1 Myotis davidii
AGGCCCAGTGCAAATTCGTGCATGAGGGTGGTCCCTCAGCCTCACCAGTGATTGGGGCCGGCCACCCGGGGAGGAGGGACTGCAGGAGGTTGGCTATGGGAGCACACTGACCATCAGGGGGCATCTTCCACATTGAGCGTCAACCCCCTGGTGGTCAGTGCATGTCATAGCGACTGGTCATTTGGTTGTTTGGTCGTTTGGTCGTTCAGTTGCTTAGGCTTTTATATAGAGAGACTAGAGGCCTGGCACATGAAATTTGTGCATGGGTATGGTCCCTAGGCCTGACCTGTGATCAGGGCGATCTTCTCTGGCTGCTGCCCTCTCCCCCCTGCCGCCCTCCTTCCCTGGTTCCCCATTCACCATCTGGCGATCAGAGCCTGCTAGCCTGGGGGAGGGACCGAGAGGTTGGCCATCCCACCCACTTGCCGGCCCCGTTCCCCAATGCCAGTTGCCCTCTATGTGTGGGGAAACCAGTGGAGCAGAGGCCTTGGCCTGGCGCCGCCCATGTCCACCACCACCCACCCCTGGTTCCCCATTCCCCATCAGGCAATCGGAGCCTGCTGGCCAGGGGAAGGGATCCAGAGGTTGACCATCAGGCTCTGATCGGGTGATCAGGGCCTACAGGCTGAGGCAGCTCCTGCATTGAGTGTCTGCCCCCCTGGTGGTCAGTGAGCATCATCCTGCCCTTTGGTCAGTTTGCATATTACCCTTTTATTATATAGGATAATAAGTAAACTGCTTAATTGTTTAAATAAGCAGTTTAGCTTTCAGAGACCTATGGAAACAATGTGTGAGGATACAAGGAAATCATCCCCAGTGTGTGCCAGTCTTTTGGAACACTGATGTGCTGAGAGGCAAAAATATTATTCACAAATTGGGCACTGACACTACTTTCTTTTCCCAAGAGAAATCGGTCAAGAACCAGATGAGCATCCTAGCCTGTTTGGCTCAGTGGATAGAGCATTGGCCTGTGGACTGAAGGGTCCTGGGTTCGATTCCAGTCAAGAGCACATACCTTGGTTGCAGGTTCCCCGGCCCTGGTTGGGTGTGTGCAGGAGACAACCATTTGATGTGTCTTTTTCACATCCATGTTTCTCTCTGTCCCTCCCCCTCTCTTTCATGCAATAAATAAATAAATAAATGGAAAAATGTCCTCAGGTGAGGAATAACAAAACAAACAAACAACAAAAAAGAACCAGATAAGCTTGATATTTAAAAATATTCATATAAGCACATGTTTGGTTTGCGGGCTCGATCCCCAGTAGGGGACGTGCTGGAGGCAGCCGATTGATAATTCTCTCTCAGCATTGATGTTTCTCTCTCTCTCTCTCTCCCTTTCCCTTCCTCTCTGAAATCAATAAAGAATATATATATATTTTTAAAAGGACAGTGTTTAGGAGGTTCTTCCCTCTCTGAGATTTTCACTGGGAGCAGCAGCCTCATAGGGAACGAACGTGTAAGAGAAAAAGCAAACAGGGATGTGCTAAAACTGCCTTTTCTCTGGGTTACCACTTTACCACTTCCTGT
>NW_006298623.1:766527-778897 GCF_000327345.1 Myotis davidii
TGGGCTGAATAAATGGGCCCGTGGCAGGTGTGTATGTGTCTGATCTCTTCCCACCACTTGGTAACCCAGCTGCATGGTGCATTACCTTTAAAAATTGTAGTGAATGAGTCAAGTGGCATTTCCAAATGCCTAACTTCACAAGTTCATCTTAAACCCTGTGAATATCTTTTGGTTTTCATTAAAGTTGTCCTGGATCTAGGTTGTGTTGTGTAAGTTAGAGTAAACTGTTTCAAAATTATGATCAAAATACATATGTTGAGGCTATGAAACATGAATTGATTACCTCCAACAAACACAACCTATCATTACTTGTTGTAGATGTATCTATACATAATCTTAACCCATGAAGGTGGGGGCCAGGGCCATCTTGTTTCTGAGGGTATCCGCAGAACTTAGCAATGTTCTTCATTCAATTGACTATTAATTGACTTTTGAAAAACAGGACCTTCCTTATAGAGAACAGACTGACAACTGTCAAAGGAAAGGGGAGATTGTGGTGCTGGATGTAAAAGGTGAAGGGATTAAGCAAAACAAAAGGGAGGGTCATTCCAAAATATCCTTTAATGGGGCTTTTGTTATAGAGATATTGATACTGTATATGTTTAAAAACTTTGGGTTTGCTTTACAACTTTACTAAAAAAGAATTCCTATAGATAGTTCTCTCTTTATTTTCCTGAGATAATTAATGTGTAAATTACTGTTCTCCAGGATTGAAACTCTTCCAACATGGCTTTCCTTGGGCTCTTCTCTTTGCTGCTTCTGCAAAGTTTGGCCGTAGGGACCACTTTCCCAGATGAAACCATTGCTGAGTTCTCGGTGACTATGTATAATCACCTTCGAGCCACTGGGGAAGATGAAAATATTCTTTTCTCTCCATTGAGCATCACCCTTGCTATGGGAATGATGGAACTGGGGGCCCAAGGGTCTACCCTGAAAGAAATCCGTCATTCAATGGGATATGACAGGCTGAAACACGGTGAGTGTGCTTAGGTTTGATTTCTCAGGATGGTTTAACTTTAACTTTTAGCTCAGTTGTGTTGCCTTATGCCAGAGACAGCAGTATTCCACACAGGAGGAAAGTATTCTCATTGATATGGTATGGCTAGGAGAAACTTTAGGGAACTCAAGAAAGGAGTTAATTCTGGGTTCCATCCCTGGCTGAGTTAATTAAAAGAAATTATGTATTAATAATAATAATATTTAAATAAATCTTATTGTGATAAACAAAAGCAAGCATGGTTCTTGCTCTGAATTTTAAGCCTAGATGGAGAGACATATGTAATCAATTATCATATAAGTAAATGAAACTTTACAACTGTGATGAGGGCTACAAAGAAAAGAAACATGATTCTCTAAGAATATCAGATTTTTTTTTGCTTAAAATCAGGTTTTCATTATTATGAGACTTATATATAGTAAAAAATTTGTAGCCAAAAGGTATTTTGTAATCAGTTTGACATGGTATACGATTTCTATTTTAATGTTTCTAATATACATGTGAATTAATTCCTTAAAAAGTTAAGAACTGAAACAATTTATAAAGGATTTTCTAGTTATAAGGTTTAAAAAAAGTCTAGTAAAAGTAAATTTAAAGGAATAATTTTTAAGCTAGAAAATTAAACTTAATTCTTATTTCTGATCAACATAAGATTAATTTAATGAAAGTAACCTAAGTACTTTGAAAGTAAACAACCAAAAAATCTTTACTTGACAGATTCTACCAAGATATCAAGTAAAATGAAAAATAATATCAGCTGATAACACTAAAGTTCAAAACTGTTCATTTGAACATCTAGAAATCACAGAAATATTGAACTTCCTTACCATGTCAATGTCGAGAATAAGCGAGTGCTTTTCCCCTGGGTCGTTAGCTGTGTTTTTACTGCCCGTACATTCTCTGTTTGTCCCACTATTAACTTACCCTATGTCATTTTGCAGGTGAAGAATTTTCTTTCTGGAAGGATTTTTCTAACATGGTCACTGCTGAAAAGAGCCAGTATGTGCTGAAAATTGCCAGTTCCCTCTTTGTGCAAAATGAATTTCACATCAATGATGAATTTTTGCAAATGATGAAAAAATATTTTAATGCGGAAGTAAATCATGTGGACTTCGGTCAAAATATTGCCGTGGCCAACCACATCAATAAGTGGGTGGAGAATAACACAAATAGTATGTCATTTGCTTCTTTTCTTTCTCAAATAGCTTAGTTTTGACTCTCTCCTTAGTCCTGAAATTATTTGTCTCCTCATTCCTTTTCTATTTTGTATATTATATAGAATTTAGTTAAGTATCTAATAATTATTCTACATAGATTGAAGTCTTTTTAGAAGCGCTGCTTATGAATACACATTTGAGAAATAAGTATAGTCTTTTGCCATGCCTAGAATTTTGATGCTGATAGATTAACACTCTCCAGTTGATGGGTTTTTCCTGTGTAGTAATCTTAGCTATGGTATGGAACTTTGCTTGAGCTATTTAATACATTAGATACTGATTGGAATGGCAGTTGGTGATGGCTATCTTATGATTAAAATAAAATAAGAGAGTTAAAAGCCAGAGTTTAAAGATTTTTTTTTTGTCGGCTTCACAAGACTTGATTGGTAATCAAAAAATTGTATAAGATTCCTTTAAAAAAGAGTAGCCCACTTTAAGCACAAATAAATGGAGAGAAATTAGAAAGAGATGTATGAATTTAAAATTTTATTTTTAATTCATGTATTCTAAATGTATTTCAGTTTTTCAGATGTTTCATATCTTATAATTCTATTTTCTAATTTTACCATAAAAATGAAATTAGAGTCTAAAAAATGAGACCAAATTTAACGTAGTTTTACTACAGCTGTTCATTAAATTAATTCATATTGTCAAACTCCCCAAGTAATGTTAATCTATTAAATTTTATGTTGAAACAGCAACAAAAAACCCTGATGACATGTGCTATTCCTACCAATCCCCCCAAACTGAAGCACCTTTGTAAGCTCAAAAGTACAATAGTTAATAAAATGAGAGATTACAGAGCAAAATTTGGTCCTATGTTTTTCGCTATGATATTACTTTTTCTCTATGACTACTCTCACTAAAATCACTCTTTCAACTATGAGATTAAAATGTAAGAAAAAGAAATTTATGTTTTTTTAACATTCAAAGAATAAGTCAAGAATATTAATCTACCTGGAATAGATTGAATTACTAAAAGCTGTTTGTTTCCAAACTCTTTTTGTTTGTTTGTTAACCCTCACTTGAGGATATTTTTCCATTAACTTTTAGAGAGAGTGGAAGAGAGGGGGAGAAACAGAGAGAGAAATACCTATGTGAAAGAGACACATCTTTTGTTTGCCTCCCACACATGCCCCCACAAGGCCAGGGATTGAGCCTGCAACCAAGGTATGTGCCCTTGACCAGAATCGAACCTGGGACCCTTCAGTCCAATGGCTGACGCTCTATCCATTGAGCCAAACTGGCTAGGGCTCCAAAGTCTTTTTAAACACTTATCAACAAAGTCCCAGTGTCCTTCAAAATAGATTCAGAAAGGAATATATGTGATAGAAAAATAAGCATCACAAGTTAAATTGGCTTTCACTTATCTGTTTTTACCTAGTCAAAGCAGTTGTTATATTTGGTAGAAAAATATCCAATGTACACGGGGGCATGGTTGAATTGAGTGACATTTTAATCATGTACAATGTTCAAGAATAAACCTGGCATCATTTGTTGAGTGCTTACTCTGTGCTTACAATGTTACATGCATCATTGCAACTAGAAAGGGTTGAAGCCTGAGATTCTTCTGCAAGTAGTTCTGCAGTTGGTGCAAGTATCTACACTTGTGTTATTTTAGGTGGTGTGGCTATTTTAGATGCCCTTAAGCTATAATTTTGTGTGTGTGTGTGTGTGTGTGTGTGTATGTGTGTGTGTGTGTGTGTAACATTTTTCTTTTAAAAGTAAGATATTTTTAAAGTTTATTATACATTTAGTAATGGTATAGAGTTTTTCTGAATCACTCTATTGGATGGTAATTTGATAATCTTTGGTCCCCTTTCATCTTCTAATTTAATATTAATTTTCATCCATTTATTTTTCCTGAATAGGTCTGTTGAAAGATTTGGTATCCCCAAGAGATTTTGATGCTGTCACTCATCTGGCCCTCATCAATGCTGTCTATTTCAAGGGTAACTGGAAGTCACAATTTAGACCCGAAAATACTAGAACCTTTTCCTTCACTAAAGATGATGAAAGTGAAGTCCAAATTCCAATGATGTATCAACAAGGAGAATTTTATTATGGTATGACATTTTGGCCTTTATTTCTCTCTTTTTGAGGTATATCAACAAATTTCTTTTTTAAAATATGTTTTTATTTATTTTAGAGAGAGAGGAAGGGAGAGAGAGAAAGAGAGAAAGAAACAGTGACCAGTTTCCTCCCATAAGCACCCAGACCAGGGATCAAACCCCAAACCTGGGCATGTACCCTGAAGAGGAATCAAACCAATGACCTTTTGGTGCAAAGGACGATGCGCAATCAACTGAGGCGTACTGGCCAGGAATTGACAAATTTTAAAAAATGAACATGAAATATTCAGTACTTAAATTTCTTGTCAATTTAATTTAAGCTAAATTTTCTTAGGTCCATTTTCCAAGCCTCTAATTAGATCCTGAGTGAATACTATGAATACTAGAGGCCCAGTGCACAAAATCCATGCACCCTCTCCAATCTGGGATCCCTCTCACAACCGATGGCTCCCAACCGCTCACCTGCCTGCCAGCCTGATCAGCCCTTAACCACTCCCCTCTGAGCCTGATTGACACCTAACTACTTCCCTGCTGGTCCGATGGCCCCCAACTGCCCTCCCCTGCAGGCCTGGTCGCCCCCAACTGCCCTCTCCTGTGGGCCATATTGTGGCGGCCATCTTGTACCTCTTTATTATATAGGATTATGTGTAATGACAGCTTTTCAATGTTTCATCAATTTATAAATTTGATCACACCTACAAAGTGACTTTGATCACGTAAAAATACTATAATACGACTATTCAGTTACTACAAAAAGTCATAGGCTTTGGGGAGATTTTCAGTGATCCATATGTTCCACCCAGCTCTCAGTTTGATGCCTTACAACTTTTTGAATTGCAATCATTCTTTTGAAATTTTGCTTTCACAGCTGTGTATGTATGGCAGACAAAACTATTCATAGTTCCATTTATTGAATGTCTATAATTTATGATACAATTCAATATTCTTGCATTATTTTCAAAGATGTTTCATTAGACATTTAGAAATTTTGGGTGTGAATCCTTGCTATGCCCTACATTAAGCTGTAAGAGTTTGTTGTTATAAGTAGAAATGTAATTGTAAGCTAAGTATATGTTATAACTACTAGCTTATTTTATTTACAAATACATTGTAAAGAAAGTATTATAATCACAGTTAATCAAATTAACAGTAAAAACAAGAAAGGAAAATACCCATTTATTTGAGAATTGAAATGATTAATGTGAAGTTTAAGAGCCCTAGATCAATTATAGGAAAATATTCACAACAAAAGCATTACATTTTTTTGAAAAATGGGGACAATTTTAAAGTTGTGACAGGACCATTTGTTTTAAAGACTACCTGAGCTTTTTATGAAAGCCTCGTCAATTTAGTTAAGTTTATAGAACACAAAGCCAATTATCTAATTTACCTAATTACATAATCTGAAGGTCACAATCACCATGTATACACTATATAGCTATTGTAGAAAGGAACGGATTTTATTATGGCTATGCTACCTTTGCCTCAAAACGTTTCATTGTAGTATTAATAGAGTACCAGGTATTACATGGTCAATTTTTCCCTACTTAATAATCAGGCAGATATTGGCAAATGTATAGGATTCAGGACTTTCTTTTTCTAACCAGAAACATTTCATTGTTTCTAATAATATCCTTTAAATCTATATTCATTTGAAGTCCCATTTTTAAATATAAACTAAGCCTAGAGAACATGTTATGACAAATGTGAGCTAATTCTGGGGGTTCTAAAATAAATAAATTCTGCAGGATGTAGGATTCACTTGAATTTCAAGGTCTGCTTTTAAGTAAACCTTTTTCTCAGATGCCTACATTTCTTATATTTTTAAAAAAGTTGTAACAAATTTAAACCTTTTATTTCGGCTTTGACATGGGCCTTTTTATCACATTTCTTTTCTTTTTAGGGGAATTTAGTGATGGCTCCAATGAAGCTGGTGGTATCTACCAAGTCCTAGAAATTCCATATGAGGGAGATGAGATCAGCATGATGCTGGTGTTGTCCAGACAGGAAGTTCCACTGGCCACTCTGGAGCCACTGCTCAAAGCGCAGCTGATTGAAGAATGGGCCAACTCTGTGAAGAAGCAGAAGGTGGAAGTGTACCTGCCCAGGTGAGAGGCTCCTGTGTGACTCCCTCTGAGAGCATGGAGGGAGGGAGAGCAACGAAGATTCTGACCTAGGGAAACTCTTGCCATTACTTTTGAATTTTAAGTCTTGTCTTACTCTCCTCCTCCTGTTACTCGTCCTATTCTGTCCTCTCTCATCCTCCTGTTACTCCTCCTCCTCTGTTCTTCCTCCTCCTCCCCCCTCCTCCTCTTCACCTTCTTCCTCTAATTATTCTCCTTCTTCTCCTTTTTTCAAAGTATTCTTTAATTCTCATGTTGCCCTGCTCAGAGACACAGGCTCACTTATTGATTTAGTCAATACTATTTACCAACGCCTAGTTTCAGATATGAGTCAATATTCTTGGCTTCATTGTAAAAGATTTTTCCAATAGATTGTCTCTGAATATAATTTACAGTGACAGTCTTCTGTATTTCATTAATATTTAAAGTTGATTATAGCTGGAAAAATGATCTCTGACGTTGTTGGCAAAAGAACAAGCAAGTCCCTGTGCTAGGTGCCAAGATACAACCATACGTAAGCAGGAAGAAGCTTAAAATTCTCCCTGTGGCCAAAAGAATAAGGTCCCTATAGGGCCTTGCTGTTCTTACACCATTCTTTTCCTCAACCCTACCGCTGGCCACCAGCACAGCAAACATCTGGTAGCATGTACTGTCTGTGTGCCACAGGCATCATGCTCTTCTCACGCCTCTGGGTCTCTGTGTGTATTTTTTGTATTGACCTAAAATGCCCTCTTTACATCGCTTTGCCAGATTTATATACTTAAGCTTTAGGGTACCGCTCTGGCACCAGTTTTAGGAAGCTTTCCATGAACCCCCTGATAAGCACTTGACCCTCACTTCGGCCTCACTTATGCATCTTCCCATTGTGACAAGACATTTATGTTACCACCCCACAATGAAGTTACCCTTTTTGTAAGTCTTACTGTACTTCTGTAAGTTCTTCTACAGTCAGATCTCTCCCCCACGATAGAAGTGTGTTTGCAAAACAAAAACCAACTGAAGATATTTATTCTGTCCTTGAGTACCTTAAAACCTAGCAGGGGTGTGAGACCAGTGAACACAAACACATTTATAAGCAAAAATAGTGTGTAAATTCTGGATTAGAAAACAAGACATACAAATAAACAACAGGAAAAAATATACGTATGTGTGTATGTGGAAGTACAGTTCTAACATTCATTTCATATTAAAAAAATTATGCAAATATAATTAATTAATATGAACATTAAAGATGATAAGTCAGATATTAGTATTATTAAAATTTAATTACTAAACATTCATATTCTAATTTTAGGAATTATTTAGAAGTTATTCTTATACTATTTGTAATACTTTAAACAATAAAAAATGTAAAAATAGTTACATCTTATATAAATGCTTATTTTTCAAAAATCTTAGCTGATGTTTTTTTTTATGTATATGGAGATTATTTGGAACTGTAGACAGTTTTGGCTAGAAAGATATATACACATTTTGTTAGTGTTACATAATATGTATAATATCCATATGTACATATCCATAATATGTAACCATACATAATAAATAGCCATACATTTCTTAGTCCACATATAAAAATTAAGGTATTCATACTCCAAATATTTATTTTTATTTTTGGCTAAAATATTAAATTTGCATAACTTTTCATGATAACACTTTTACTACTATGTAGCAAGTTTCCACTATGTCTATGCTCAGGGAGATAGAGGTAGCCAGTGACTATCTAACAAATAAAGCTAAGGCCATGTAATATATATATATATATATTACGTGTGTGTATATGTATGCATATTTATATAATTGATGTATACATACTGAATATATAAACAATATATCTTAACTCTAAAAGAATTTACTTTTAAACATTATTAACTAAATTTAAATATCTAAATCAGATCTAAAAATCTCATCCAGAGACCTTTATTATTAATCTATTTTTCCTTGAATTTTACAATGAATTTCTTTTTTATTTCAATTGCTTTTATTGGTTTTTAGAGAGAGAGGAAGGGGAGGCATGGAAACATCCATGAGATAGAAACATCATCAATCAGCTGTCTCCTGCACACCCCCTACTGGGGATGGAGCCCTCAACCCAGGCATGTGCTCTGACTGGGAGTCACACCCATGACCTTTTGATTCATGGGTCGATGCTCAACCACTGAGTCACACCAGCTGGGCATGAATTCCTTTTGATAATATGAGAAAATCAGTACAGTGTTAATGCTCTCCTTATTGAATTTTATGCATTAAGTGCAGCATCCCTAAATGCTTAATTCTGTGAGGATGCAAAGTTACTTAGGAGTACTGTAGCAGAATTGCAAATGAATGCTTAAGTATCACTTGTTCTAATTAAACCATTTTCACTAGAAAATGTGATCTCCAGGTCCTATCCACTGAGAAACTGAACATGGGTGCAGAAGAAAATTAATTTTTCATATTCTAAGATACACTCTTCAATTATGAAATAGTTTAGCTTGCTTCCTCATATTAATGCTTGTTACTAAACTAGGCACAGCTGATTACCATGTATCCATTTCTGTAGGAATTCTGTGAGCTCTCCCTCTGCATGGCTAATGCATACAGAGGTAGGCGGCTAATTGAGAGAAAAGATAAATTTAGTTTCCCTTTTCAAGGGATTGGCTATTTTCAAATACTAATGTGTCAGTAATAATCAATGGGAAACTATCCACCCCCCTCCATCGTACAGCATTAGGATCCACAAAATGTTCGATAAAGGTAATGACTTCTGTGACCCAATTTTAGCAAAGGTAACATTGTCCTGATAGCTGTGTTCTAGGTTCACTCAAGTGTCTGTCTAAATGGTTTGTGTAATTTTATTCATATGGAAATTATTACCTAAAAATGCAACTTTGCATTTCTGTAATTTGACCAATTCTTGTTCTGCTTGACAGGTACTTTACTTTCTGTTATACTACATAGAGAAAGCTGTAGAATGCCTTTCTTAAGAGGTCTAGGGTATTTCAGGGCATGGGGGAGGAGAGATGGGACAATGACTTTTGTATTTGTGTTATCCGCCCCCCAACAATAAATCCTACAGGACTCAGATAATAAATTAAAAGTGTATTTTTATCCAAAATGTAAGAAGTCTGCTTAGAAGAGGGTAAGATTGCTATACCTATGTGATATCGCCAAATCCAGTGGAATTCCATAAGGTTTGTGCACAGGAATACATCTCTAAGATTTAAATAATATTGTCAGATATTCTTCCAATTTACCCACAATAGCAAAAATAGGTTGGTATATATATATGGAGAGAGAGAGAGATTAACTCTAAAAAGCACTTTAGAATAATGCCTGGCACAGAGTAAGCATCATATAAGTACTATCTATTGTTTAATTTTCAGTGCACATTTTTATATGCTGTTACTGATTTTAGAGAAAGGAAGGGAGAGGAGAAGAGAGAGAGAAACATCAATAATGAGAGAGAATCATTGGTAGGCTGCCTCCTACACACCCTCCAATTAGGGATCGAGCCTGCAACCCAGGCATGTGCCCTGACCCGGAATCGACCTGTGACCTCCTGGTTCATAGGTCCATGCTCAACCAATGAGCCATGCTAGCTGGGCTCAATGTACATTTTAAATACTAGTATTTATCTTATGTTAACCTATGGGTAGTTTTGCTTTTCTCTAGGTACCCGTTCTAAAAACTGGTTCTAATGAACATTCTTCTCTTCATTGCATGCTCTGGCTCTTCAGTATTTACTGATGCAGCTTAGGTATATGAAGAATTTTCTAAAATCAAAATCCAGTAATACTTGGAAGGCAGAGGTCCCTGTCCGTAATGTCTTTCCCCTCTGACTTTTGTAGTCTCAGATTTGTCATTTGTGACCAGAGAGAAATCAAAGAATATAAAGTGGTTCTTTATTATGTAGCCGGGAACCATACTGTTATTTTGAAATGATTGCCTACTAATAAAGCACTTCAGTTTCATGTTTATAAAATAAAACCAATACATAAGCCATCTGATTTTGTTCTTTAACCCAAATGCTTTTTATTAGGTTTTTCAACAAAGGGTTTGCTTAGTTTCTTAATTACTTATAAATTTTATTGAAGGTAATATATATTTGTTTTTGGAACATTTGCTCCACATATCTACTCAGTCTCTGATGCTTCTGCCCTCCACATACTTCTTCAGCTTATTCAGACAAAAAGGTGCAGATATGCCATTACATTGTATGCCTTTATTAAAGAAGGCATGCCTTTGGTATTTTTTTTAAAGCAGTGTTTGGCCTTTTATTTTTAAATTCAGTGGGTGAAATATAAAATCTGCCTGTAGTTGTTTTTTTGGTTTTTTTTAATAAACCATTGTTGTAATTATAGTGATTAGTCTTGAGGGAGCTTTGCAATCAGGAAGACCTTAGTTCATACCTTCATTTGATGACCTGTTAGCTATTTGACCAGGGCAAGTTGCTTAGCTTTTGGGGGCTCTTTTGTGGACTAGAGATAATACCTATATCATGGGTTTGTGTGAGATTGTCATGGGGATGATTAAAGAAAATACTGAACATAAAAGGATTCACATAGTGCCTGTGACATAGTAAGCATTCAGTATAAAAATGAATATTTATATTAATATTAGTCTATATTAAGGGGAAAGATATTATAAATGGATAATAGGTATTCTTCAATAGTTGATGAAGAAAAGAAGAGGATGAATGAATAAATGGAAATTGTTTACATCCTGTCTTCAACTTAGAACAACATTCTCATGATTTGAGTTCACTTCCACCTACATGTTTTGTCCTATGCAGATACTACAAATATTAAAATGAAAAAAGACACTAGATTTGACTAATTTGCAGTGAAAGTAGCAAGGATTAATACGGCTACTTAATCAAGTTACTTCATCACCACTAAAATGCAAATATGCACATCTTAACATTATAATAATGTGAATATTATATATAACTTCAATATAATAAGAACTGTTAACAGTATTGCTATTTATCACATGCCTGCTACATGCCAACACCATTCTAAGACTTTGAGAAACCTTATTTAACCCCATCAATGATACTATGAAGTGGGTATTATTATTATTATTATTGCCATTTTCTATATGCCAAAACTGAGGCATATGAAAACCAAGGAACTTGCCCAAGTCAGTCCGGCTAAATTACTGTCCTCACCAAAACAGCCAGCCTCAGAAGTGTGAAAAAAAGAAGTTGATTTTAAGAGGCAAAAAGAATTCCCTCCTGACATCTTCCTTTCCTTTCTAATTTAGGAGAATCAGGACAATTTTCATGCTACCTGGACCCCTATCCTAGTCTTGCCGTTTATTTAGCTGCATGGCCTTGTCGGTTATTTCATCTTTCTGCCTTCAGTTTCTTCTTCTTTTAACTGGGGATAATAATAATAATACCTACTTCTAAGGGCTACAGTGATATTTATATGACTGTTTTTTCTACTCTTGTAACACATAGTAAGCTCCATATAGTAAGTGTCAAAAAATAAATTAATGATAATGATAATGATAAAGCACACACACAAAAACCTTAATCAAGTCATCAAATGTATTCTCCAAGATATTCCGTATTTTCCTATTCATCCCCTTTTGTTTTTTGTAAAAAACAAAATAAAAGTGTTAAGTCCAAGTTGAAGTGTGGGGTATAAAATTGTATTTTCCTATTCATACCCTTTTGTACTTTTACAATCGATATCAACCTTTTTGTAAAAGACAAAATAAAAATGTTAAGTCCAAGTTGAAGTGTGGGGTATAAAATTTAGTATGTCTGCTCTACATTTCCTTGTCTTTTGCTCTAATTTTTTTTCATAAACATAGACCCGCTAAAACTAATCACTCCTCTTCGTGTCTATCTCATTTATGGCAATCATTCCCTTGTCACTTTTCTTAAAACCAGACATCAGAAATGAAGCTACGTTTAAAAAAAAAAGAAGTGATGCTACGTTAATGTGACATTTAGTGACTATTTCTAGCTCT
>NW_006298623.1:779464-788982 GCF_000327345.1 Myotis davidii
TCATGTACAAATTTTACATAGTACTATGGTAATTATTATTGATATCAAAACTCATTTATTCCACCATATATTATGGCTTTGTGTCCATGTTATGTATTTTCCTACTTAATTTAATACTCTTCTGTTATATGATTCCATTTGACACCCTCTCTTTTTATAAGCACAGTCAAATACTACTTGCAGTCAAAAGCCAGTTTTAGTATAATTTTACCTCATAAAACAGGCTTTAAATATCTACATATCTAACATTTTATTCTTGTCTCAGATAACAAGATACTGTAATGAAATACTTAAAAATGTGGTAACTAATTTTTCCCCCCTGTGTTCTCCAGGTTCACAGTGGAACAGGAGATTGATTTAAAAGATGTTTTGAAGGCTCTTGGAATATCTCAGATAACAAGATACTGTAACGAAATACTTAAAAAATGCAGTAACTAATTTTTCCCCCTTGTGTTCTCCAGGTTCACAGTGGAACAGGAGGTTGATTTAAAAGATGTTTTGAAGGCTCTTGGAATAACTGAAGTTTTCACCAAAAATGCAAATTTGACAGCCTTGTCTGGTAGGAAACAAACACTAATTTTTAAAAAAAAATGTTATTTTGCCCTGGCCCTTATGGCTCTGTTTGTTGGAGCATCATCCTATACACTGGAAGGTGGTAGATTCAATTCTGGTCTGGGCACATAACCAGGTTGTGAGTTCAATCCCCAATCTGGGTGTGTATGGGAGCCAACCGATCAATGTTTCTCTCTCACCAACAGATCTATGTTTCTCTCTCACCTCTCTCTCTCTCTCTCTCTCTCTCTCTCTCTCTCTCTCTCTCTCATGTTATTTCATAAAAGCTTTTTAAAGTGATCTTGAATTATCTATTCATTATAGATTTCTGAGGTAAAATATAGTTATTTACCAGATAAATATAATAACTATGTTTAAATTCTACAAGCAAAATTATAAATATAGTCAAAACATTAAGTTTATATTATCCTGGTCCATGTTTTATCTTTGAAAATAGACTATAGTCTCCAGAAGACCTGTCTTATCTTTGGACTTCCCATATCATCAGATACAATGCCTTGTAGAGTACATAATAAATAAATGTATTAATCAAATATCTCAATATGTCTGGTAATAATAAATCACAGAGGAAAGAAAGAAGGAAGAGAGGATAAATGAGTTTCTGCTATGAGAACTAAATACTTTTAAAACAGTACTCAGTAAGATGAGGTAAATATTATTCTAAGTCTTCAATAAAAAGACATGGATTTTGAAGAAGTAGCTTTAAAACATACCCAGCATAATGGATATTGAGTAATTTATTTTAAATATTTCAAGAAAATAAAATTCACTTGAATAATTTATTAAGTTGCCCTAATTTGTTCATTGTAAAATATCATATTATATTACTAACATTAAAGTACTTAGAACCTACAAAATCTTTTTGGAAATACCTTTAAGTAAGTAGCCAACCTCAAGATATTTATCTACACTAATAAAAGACAAAGATGCTAATTGACTGTACCTTTGCTATGCCCTAAGCCATGGCCACCAGCCAATCAGAGCAACTATATGCAAGTGAACCCAACTAAGATGGCGGCCGGCAGCCACAGAGCTGGAGCAAGCAGGAGGCTGGGTTGCCCCGGTGATGGAGGAAGCCAAGATTCTGCCAGCCCTGAGCCGGCTGTGGCCTCCACTAAAGGCAACAAAGTTTCAATTATAGAAGATAAACAAATCCCAGATACCTGCTTCCAGCCAGCCTCCACTGGGAGCTTGGGTGGCTGGGGTTTGTGGCCAGCCTGCAAACAGCCATCAGTCCCTCACCCAGGCTGGCCAGGCACGCCTATATAATAAAAGGATAATATGCAAATTGACCCTAACAGCAGAACGACTGGGAATGACTGGTCACTGTGACACACACTGACCACCAGGGGGCAGATGCTCAATGCAGGAACTGCCCCCTGGTGGTCAGTGCGCTCCCACAGGGGAAGCTCTGCTCAGCCACAATCCAGGCTGACGGCTGCCAGTACAGCGGTGGTGGTGGGAGCCTCTCCCACCTCCTCAACAGCACTGAAGATGTCCGACTGCAGCTTAGGCCTGCTCCCCGCTGGCAAGTGGACATCCCCCGAGGGCTCCTGGGCTGCCAGAGGGATGTCTGACTGCCAGCTTAGGCCTGATCCCGCAGGGAGCGGGCCTAAACAAGCAGGTGGTCATCCCCCAAGGGGTCCCAGACTGCGAGAGGGCACAGGCCAGGCTGAGGGACCCCCCCGAGTGCACAAATTTTTGTGCACCGGGCCTCTAGTCATAGAATAAAGCTAACTGTGAGTTTGAGGCTTAACTTATGCAATGATTATTTTCTATCATTTCTATAAAATAAAGAAAATAAAAAGTCTGTTTTTTTATGAGATAAAGTCAAATATATAGCAAGATAAAAGAAATTCAACATGTAAGGCCTCTTTATATGCAATTTTTTGAATCAAATTCTCCATCTAGAGAGAACTGAGGTGAAGAAGATTTTCTTAACAGTTCATGAGTTGCAGGAGAGAATTTAGTTTTCTTTTCCTGAAGTAGCAACCTATAAACAATCAAGCTGGCCAAATAATAGCTTCTAAACCTGGAGTGTTAGAACCCATGGACTGAATTCAGGGAAGTAGAGGTCTTCATACCTGAAATTACATTTAGTGTGCATTCCCATTGATGAGAGAGAGAGAGAGAGAGAGAGAGAGAGAGAGAGAGAGAGAGAGAGAGAGAATGCCAGGGAGGAGATAGCACATTCATTGCTTTCAATAAATTCTCAAGGAGTCTACAATTAAAAAAGCCTTGCCCTTCCAGATTTAGGACTGAGCAGACTGTTTTCTAAGCAGCACTGAACTTCCAGGAGTGAGATGATATTGATGTGTCCGATACCACATCTTCCATCCATTATTTAGAGAGCTTACGTTGCAAAACACTACTAAGCTTCTCTAAATGTCTGCTATGTGCATACAAAGAAAGTGAATTTCCCTTGAGTAAAGGTTTTCATGACTCGCATCCAGCGACTGAGGCTCAGAACTCTTCAGTGAGATTGTCAAGAAGGTGGTACTGGTGGAGATGCTAAAGGTAAAGGGTGCCTTTCAACTTGAGTCAGAAATACTTTCATGGCTAAAGAGAAGTATAATCTAAAGGTCTATTCTCACTTTCTTTTTTCTTTTTTAAAAAATATATTTTATTGATTTTTTACAGAGAGGAAGGGAGAGGGATAGAGAGTTAGAAACTCAATGAGAGAGAAACATCGATTCAGCTGCCTCCTGCACACCCCCCACTGGGGATGTGCCTGCAACCACGGTACATGCCCTTGACCGGAAATGAACCTGGGAGCCTTCAGTCTGCAGGCCGACGCTCTGTCCACTGAGCCAAACCGGTTAGGGCATATGCTCACTTTCTTAAGAACTGAGAGAATCTGTCTACCATACAGGCCAAATTCCAACTGGATAATTGCATTCTGCTTTCTGAACATGGCTCTATTTTCAGTTTGATTAGAGATTCACTCTCACTGTCCCACCCAAATATCTAGGCTGTTATTTCACACATATGGAATACTAGTATCTGCTGCTTTTCAGTACTGAGGGGGTAGCACTGCAATGGCAAGTCAATTATTGCGGTCAGTGTAGCCTAAAATTTTTGGCATATCTGGAAGGTTTATAAGGTAATGTTTAATTGCCTTTGCTGTGTACAGAGACACTAGAGCATAGATATACATTATGAATGCAGCCTTTGGGGGATTGGAAAAAGCAGTAGGATCTTTCAGAGTTCATATTGTATCGGCTGTATGTGAAGTCGCTGGTTGTTTGATTAAACCTCCATCAGAATTGACTCTTTCTCAGCACCCTGCTCACTGCTGCACTTCCCATTCCTGGCATGGGGCCGACACAGCCTTGGCCCAGTAGATGTTCGCTAAAGGAGCAAACGAGGGAGGGAAGGAGAGAAGAGCTTTCCTTGGGACTACCTTACACATTTCATTTCTTGGGACATATACTCCTAAAACTTCAGTGAGGAATCCAGAATTGGGCAGCCCCAAACACTACCCCGTTCATGTCCTCAGGATAATTTGATGAAAGCTCTAAAGCCTGTATCTTAAGCTTTCAGTGGGAACTCTTTAATTCTTAAATTCCTAGTTTTACCAGAGTCTTAGTAGCCTCAGCATGCCAACCACCCCAACCAATCTCTCTCTCTCTCTCTCTCTCTCTATCCCTCCCCCCCTCTCTCTCCCCTCTCTCTCTCACATATATATTAACATATAAATCATTCATTCATTCAAAAACTATCCACTGACACAACCATAAGGCTTGCCTCTAAGCTTCTTCTAAATTCAGTACCGTTTGATCCCTGTATCATTTATTTGGGCACCATATGCTCTACCTTATATGGTTAGTATTCTTGTCACCAGTTGAGTTTTTTGCCTCCTTATAATGATTAAAATGTCTATGAAACATAGTAACCCCCACAAGTACCCAGGAAACTTATTTGCATATTATTACTTTATACTTTAACTAGAGGCCCAGTGCACAACATTTGTGCACTAGGTGTAAGGGGCTCAGCCCGGCCTGTGCCCTTTTGCAGACCAGGATCCCCTTGGGGGATGTCCATCTGCCAGCTTAGGCCCGCTCCATGGGAAGCAGGCCTAAGTCAGCAGGTGGACATCCCCTGAGGGGTCCTTAGTGCTGCGTGGAAATAAGAGAGGCTCCTGCCACCGCCAAGGTAGTGCTAAGAAGCAGCAAGCCCGGCTTCTGGCTGAGCAGCACTCGCCCGTGGGAGCGCACTGACCACCAGGGGGCAGCAAGAGCATCAGCCTGCAGACTGAAAGGTCCCAGGTTCGATTCCGGTCAAGGGCGTGTACCTGGGTTGCAGGCACATTCCCAGTAGGAGATGTGCAGGAGACAGCTGATCGATGTTTCTCTCTCATCGATGTTTCTAACTCTCTATCTCTATCCCTTCCTCTCTGTAAAAAAATCAATAAAATATATTTTTTTAAAAAAGCGTACAGTCTTGTGGGGGAGAGAATATAAACTATTGGATTTAATAAAACACAGGGTGATGGAAATGTTTTATTGATGCAGGGGTCCTCAGCCAGGACAATTGGCCCTCCAGGGCATATTTGCCAACTGCTGGAGACCTTTTTGGTTGTCAAAACCGGGGAGTGTTATGCTATCTCGGGTGCAGAGGCCAGGGATGCTTTCTATAAACCTGTGATGTACACGGCACAGGACAGCCCCACAGCAAGATATTATCCAGCCCCAAATGTCAATTGTGATGAGTTGAGAAACCCTGTACTAGAGAGAGCATTGCAGAAGCAGAGAGGGGAAAACATTGAAGAGCAGAATGGTAGCATATTGGATCCAAAGAGGGAAGAAGAGAATATAGGTATGTATTTAAGCTTTTCAATGCATAGAACATTTCTGAACAACGTCTTAGAAAGTACTAGCAGTAGTTGCCTCTTGAATACTGGACAGAGGTTGTTAGATATTTTAAGTGTGGAGGTTCTGTTTCACATATTGTGTACTGTTTGTTTGGAATTTTACCCTGTGTATGTATTATTTCTTCAATTAAGATTCTTAGTTAAAAGCTAGGAAACACTTGAAAAATAACATGATTAATAGGTTTTGTAAATTTGAAAGTACCCAGAAAACAACTAAGCACAATTGTGACGCTGCTATATTCTGAAATCATGTGATAAAATATTTATCTTCAGAAGTAGCAAATGTGATTTAGTCATGGACCCAAACAACAGCAGCAGCAGCAGCAGCAGCAACTCTACTTCACGTTCTCCTGCTTCTCGAGAAAGGGTGACTTGAGAAGCCTTTGCTAAGACCTCTTGAATCCACTCCTTTATTTTCTATTTCATGGCATCCGCCTTCATTTCAGACTCCCATTACTGCTGTCTTAGACTATTTCAATAGCCTCCTAAATGGTTTCCAATCTCTCTTCCATTTAATCTGTCTTATCTACCACTTATCTACTACTGCCAAGATTAATCGCTTTAAAACTCACTCTCAGCTCATTCCAGCTCCTGTTCACAGCCTCCCTTCAGCCTGCTGTGCACCGTCCACTGCTCAGCGGGGCATTCAGACCTCAGCTCCCTCCATCCTTAGCTGTCTGATTCCTTATGTGTGGCTTGTGCTGCAGCCAAACTGAACACTCGCTCTGCCCCTCACATCCCCCCAGCTCCCCATTTTGATGAAATCTCTCCCAACAGAAATACCTCTATACGCATCCCCAACTTTATCAAGCTACCATGAGTAGAACAGCCAGAACTAATCGCTCCTTCAATTTTAAAATGTTCTGTCCTTGTATTTATGCCACATATCACATCTGATCTCATCATTATTTATGCATCTCATATCCCCTGACTAGAATTTAAAACTCCCAAAGATTGATCCTTGTAGGTGCTTGGGCTGGGCTTGCTGCTTAGGACTTACTAAGTGAAGGCATGAGTAAGATGAGATGCTCTGTGTTATTGAGTTTGTTTGTTTTTTTATCTCAAGTTGATGTCCATTGTTTTTGACGCCAATTTCATTAACATAAAGCACAGTAAAGACTCATACAATAAACATGGAATATAGAGAGTCGCCAAGAATCTTTTTCTTCTCAGGCTCGATTTCAAATGCTCATCTAGTTGCAGTGAGGATCCTGTTATAGAGTAGGGCTATTTTGTAATGGAAATGAGTAACTGTCAGTATTTGGGTTAATAGATAATCCTCTTGGAAGGTGTAAGGAAGGAAAAAAGTGAGTACTAAATCTTTCAGCATAAAGTACAAGTGTTAATAAAGGAGCCAATAAAATACAGGAGTTAAGAAGACACAGAAAAAGCCATATTCAGGTCAGACTCCAGTGCTTAGATTTATGCTGGCCTGGCTCTTCCCTCCTGCCCTGGTTTGTTCTCTTTCTCCTTGGGCTGTATTTCTCCTCCGGTGCCATCATTCCATGTCCGCTCCTACTTCCTTGCCCAGATTCCTGCAGCAGTTATCACACTTGATCTTTCTGCCCCTGCCTCTTTTGCTCATCTGATTCACCTTTCACAGCTGCTGCTGCTGCTGCAGGTATCTTCTAAAACCAAAGCAGACATATTCCATCACTTCTGGACAAAGCCCATCTCTCTAGCATCATGGTACAAACTCTTAAGATCAGGCGTATCCCTGCCACTCCCCACCCCCTCATAAGCCAGGCTCCAACTGGGCCTTTAGGTCATCCCCACTACGTATCTCACTTTGCAAGTATAATCCTCTGCTTGGCATGCTCTTGTCCCCTTCTCTGACATTCACTCATCTGCTATTCTTCAAGAACCAGCCCAAATGTCAACGCCTGGCAGAAGCATCCACTGATATCTCGACCCCTTTCTAGATGATTGATGTTCCCTCGTCTGGACTCTCAGAATGCAAAGTTTTTCTTAGATTGTTTGTTACATGCCTGTCCCTGTCTCTGGCCTCGGAGCTCCTCAGGAGCAGGGACTATGTCAAAGACTCTTTCTATCTTCAGAACCCAGCACAGAGTAGGGCCCAGCATAGATGCAGGATGGGTGTGTGCTGTGAGGGGATGGTGCTCAACTGGCTGGCTCCGGGGTGGGGGCTTCTTTCAAACCTCCAGCCCTGCTCACTCCCACATCCCACCACTCAAGCCCTCTTTTGAGTCCTTGCACACCCGTGGCTCATATGTGTCTCTGCACTGGAAACCCTACCTTCAGGCCTTCCCATGGCTGACTCCTTTGTATTCTTTAGGTCTCAGCTCAAATTGACCTTCTTAGACATGCCTTTCCTAATGCTCTATGTCAGGTAGCTCCGCTTCCCTGCCCTTGTCACTGGCCAACACATCACCTAATCTGATTTCTTAATTACACTTCCCACACCCTGAAATTGTGGTCATTTATTGATTTGCTTTTTAATTGCCCTTGTCATTTAATGTCTGTTTTCACCCATTAGGAAGGAACTGTTTAGTTCACTGTGGTATAACCAGTGCATCAACAATGGCTGACACATAGGAAGTGCTTAGTACATGAATGAATGAATGAATGAATGAATGAATGGGGAAGTGCTTAGTACATGAATGAATGAATGAATATTTGCTTGTCTATAATGAAATCCATCCAGTAAAACAAACACTATTCCTACCTTGAAGGAGCTCAAATTCTAGGAGCCTTTCTAAAGTTCATGGGTGGGGCTAGAGCTAAAATTATCTTAGTAACTAAAATATTTAGCTTTTGGTCCTGTTATGGAATGCTCTTCATTTTGTTATTTTAAGCATGTCCTTGGTGACGCAGGCATCTATTTAAACTGGCTGTGTTTAGGAACTGTGCCACAAAGGAAGTAGCGGCATCCACACACATGATGGCCATCCTGCCAGCATTATGTTAATCACAGATACTTAGAGCCTCTTGGGGCCCTGCACAATACCTCTTACAAATAGGGTACTTGGTAAATATTTGCTTGGTGACTGAATGAATGCCTAAGTATTTTGCCCTGCTGTCTTTAGAAGAGCTTGAATTATTGTCCAGCTCTTCTCTGGGGAACCTAGGGTTTGCTGGCCCAGTTCCCATCTTATCCGTGTGGAAAGCCTGGCTCCACACTGCCCGGAGGAAAACAGGACCAGCCATTTGGCAGCAATTCTGCTGTGGCCAGAAGGAGAAGACTGCTTGGGGCCAGTGTATGGATTTTTATTTTTTTTGGTAGGTCTGTTTGTTTTTGATTTATTTATTTTCTTTTTTTTAGAGAAGAGTTATCTTTTCTCAAACCGATAAGATGAGCTCATCAGTGTAAAATAGATCTCTTTAGTTCCCCTCACATTCTGGCTCATCAAATATCTGAGTGCTTTACTTAGTGCCTGGGAGTGTGAAAGAAACTGTAGATAGAAGATGAATAGAACAGACAAGGGCCAGTCCCTGGAGGAGTAACTGTATGGCTTAGCGGGAAAGATGGCCTGATGGACACGATTACAGGACCATGAGCAGAACTGGAGGGCAAGCATAGGAAGCTGTTAACCCGCCTGTATCCCCGCGTGACCTAATCTCCTCCTAAAATTTGGTGACAGCAGACACATTCTTGCTTAAACCATTTTCAGCCCTCATTTTATTTTAATACAACTGCTTGAAGTTTGTCCCAAGAGAAACAAAGTCATTTTCTCTTTTTTTCCTCTGTGTCTGTGATGTGATTTCTTATTTGTTACATTTTCTCCTACTTATTATTTCCAACGGGTACTGTTTCTCTGAAGGTTAAGTGTCCTGAGGTCCCGTGTACATTGGCAGACCTTTGATGTCCATCACGCAGAAGTTAATCACCCCTGGGAGTCAGAACATTGGACTGGATCTTTCTTTTGCTGTCTTTGAAATGTATATGATGACACTGGTCTATTGGATGCCATTCCCCTTGCTCTTCTACTTGATTAGATTTTTTAGTGTGTGTGCGTGTGTGTGTGTTTGTGTGGTGTGTATGGTCTTTGTATTCTTTTCCTCCCTGCTGCTGCTCTCCATCAATTTTCCTAGAGCATCTACTTTGGATTAG